>NC_140998.1:157243542-157329834 GCF_052327205.1 Somniosus microcephalus | reverse complement strand
GGAGGGAGAGTAAAGCAGGGAGAGATGGGGGAGGGAGGGAGAGGGTGAGGGAGGGTAAGTGTGAGCGGGTGGGACAGGGAGGGAAAGAGCGAGGGGGGTGCGACAGGGAGGGAGAGCTTACCTTCTTCCTTCCTTCGCAGGGGTCCATCGGGCCACGTTCCCCCCCAGGTCGCAGTCGCTCTCTCTCTTCCCCCCCAGTCGCTCTCTCTCTTCCCCCCAGTCGCTCTCTCTCTTCCCCCCAGTCGCTCTCTCTCTTCCCCCCAGTCGCTCTCTCTCTCTTCCCCCCAGTCGCTCTCTCTCTTCCCCCCCAGTCGCTCTCTCTCTTCCCCCCAGTCGCTCTCTCTCTTCCCCCCCAGTCGCTCTCTCTCTTCCCCCCAGTCGCTCTCCTCTCTTCCCCCCAGTCGCTCTCTCTCTTCCCCCCCCAGTCGCTCGCTCTCTTCCCCCCGTCGCTCTCTCTCTTCCCCCCAGTCACTCTCTCTCTTCCCCCCAGTTGCTCTCTCTCTTCCCCCAGTCGCTCTCTCTCTTCCCCAGTCGCTCTCTCTCTTCCCCCCCAGTCGCTCTCTCTCTTCCCCCCAGTCGCGCTCTCTCTTCCCCAGTCGCTCTCTCTCTTCCCCCCCCAGTCGCTCTCTCTCTTCCCCCCAGTCGCTCTCTCTCTTCCCCCCCAGTCGCTCTCTCTCTTCCCCCCCCAGTCGCTCTCTCTCTTCCCCCCCAGTCGCTCTCTCTCTTCCCCCCGTCGCTCTCTCTCTTACCCCCAGTCGCTCTCTCTCTTCCCCCAGTCGCTCGCTCTCTTCCCCCCAGTCGCTCTCTCTCTCTTCCAACAACAACATGCCCTCAAAAGACCCTCGATACCGCCGGGCACTTCAGCTAGTATATATATATAAAACGGTCCGTCTGTCTTTCCGTCTTTCTGTCTTTCCGTCTTTCCATCCGTCTGTCCAGCTATACAATCAAAAGTTATAGAGCGTAGCTACACATATGTTATATCAAAAGAAAGCTTATCATTAGGGGACCCTAATAGGCATATTTACTTTTTGGTCAGACAAAAATTGTTTAGACAGTATACAAAAAATTTCAAAAAACGGCAACATTCCGCTCATTAGCGTTGAGTGACATGATGGTTGACCAATCGTACAGGGGATTAACCTGATGGTTGACGAATTAGTGAGTCACAGGGGGCGTTTCATTGCATGTGTGGGCGGGCCTAATCCTTCTGAGCTGAGGTGAGTAGTGGCCATCTTGATTCCTAACTCTTGATTAATTTTTCCCACTTTGCGTGTGTGTGGAGGGGATTTTGGGAGCGAGTTGAGGTGGGGAAGGGTTTCCCTGGTGGTGGCCATCTTGATTCCTAACTCTTGATTTATTTTTCCCACTGGGCCTCTCTCACAGCCTGTAGCCCCCTCAGGAGGGCGGGGGTGGGGGGAAGAAGGTTTTCCCCGGCAACCGGGCGCGGGCCTCTCTCACAGCCTGTAGCTGCTCAGGATGGAGGAGGGTTAACCCGGCAACCGGCGGCGTCTCACTCTTCCCCCCAGTCTCTCTCTCTCTCTTCCCTGTGCAGCCCGAAAGCCCGGGGGAAGAGGGAAGCGAGCAGGTGAGCTGCGGCGTCTCACTCTCCCCCCGCCCCAGTCTCTCTCTCTCTCTTCCCCGCACAGCCCGAAAGCCCAGGGAAAGAGGGAAGCGAGCAGGTGAGCGGCGGCATCTCACTCTCTCTTCCCTGCACAGCCCGAAAGCCCGGGGGAAGAGGGAAGCGAGCAGGTGAGCGGCGGCATCTCTCTCTCCCCCCCCACCTGCAGCGAAAGGCGTTCATCTGCCGCCCGGCCAACCGGGTCCAAAGGCCCGCCGCGTTAACGATGAGGAACCCTGGGCTCGCTTCGGAGCGATGGGCTCCCGGCCTCCCGATGTCGGACTAACTCTATTCTGGTATTGGAAAGGAGGGAGAGACAGGGGGAGGGAGGGAGGGAGAGGGGAGGAGGGAGGGAGGGAGGGAGAGGGGAGGGAGGGAGAGGGGGTGAGGAGAGGGGAGGAAGGGAGGGAGAGGAGAGGGGAGGGAGGGAGGGAGGGAAAGAGAGTAAAGCAGGGAGAGACAGGGGGGAGGGAGCGAGAGAGGGTGAGGGAGAGGGAAAGAGTGAGGGAATGGGAGAGGGAGGGAGAGCTCGCCTTCTTCCTTCCTGCCTTCCTTCGCAGGGGTCCATCGGGCCAGGCCTGAGGCGCTCCTTCCCCCCCCTCTCTCTCCAGGCTAATCCCAAACTAAATCCAGCAGTCTCTCTCTCTTCCCCCCCATCTCACTCTTCTCCCCACAGTCTCTCTCTCTCCCTCCCCCTCTCTCTTTCCCTCTCTCTTTCTCCCCCCCAGTCTCTCTCTCTCTTCCCAGTCTCTCTCTCCCTCTCTCTTCCCCCAGCCGCTCTCTCCCCCCCAGTCTCTCTCTCTCTTCCCCAGTCTCTCTCTCCCTCTCTATTCCCCCAGCCGCTCTCTCCCCCCCCAGTCTCTCTCTTCTCCCCCCTACATTATCACTACTGTTTGGAGGCCTATAGACAACTCCCACCAATGTTTTCTGCCCCTTGGTGCTTCTTAGCTCCACCCAGACTGATTCTGCATCTTGATTTTTGAGCCAATATCCTTTCTCACTATTGCTCTGACTTCATCCTTTACTAACAACGCCACACCACCTCCTTTTCCTTTGCCTTTAGATTTGTCTTTTTAACATTTTTAGACATCTTTACATTTTTTTTGTACTATGGCCCTATTTGTCTTATTACCATTTTTTCTTCCCCAGACCCTATTTGTTAGTGCACCCCTTTGTTTGTACGCTCTGTCCCTTCCTGACATAGTCAGGTTATCTTTGCCCCAATCACTTTCCTACACTTCTTCCTTGTCTTTTCTCTTTAGCATTCTAAATTTCTCTCCACTGGGACCCTCCCCCACCTTATTTAATTTAAAGCCCTATCTACTTCCCTAGTTACTCGATTCACTAGAACTCTGGTCCCTGCATAGTTCAAGTGTAGTCCGTCCCAACAGAATAGCTCTCTCTTTTCCAGTACTGGTGCCAGTGCCCCACGAATCGAAACCCACTTCTCCCACACCAATCTTTGAGCCACGCATTCATCTCCCTGATCCTATTGACCCTATGCCAATTTGCTCGTGGTTCAGGTAATAATCCAGAGATTATTACCTTTGTGGTTCAGCTTTTTAATTTAGTCCCGAGCACCTCAAGCTCTCTCAGCAGAAACTCGTTCTTTGTCCTACCTATGTCGTTGGTACGTACATGGACCATGACAACTGGATCCTCCCCCGCCCACTCCAAGTTCTTATCCTGCCCAGAGCAGATGGCCTTTACCCCTGACACCAGGTAGGCAACACAGCCTTTGGGACTCGCGCTCTTGGCTGCAGAGAACAGTGCCTATCCCCCTAACTCTACTGTCCCCTACCACTACCACATTTCTTTTTGCTCCACCCTCTTGAATGGTTCCCTGTAGCACGGTGTTGTAGTCTGTTTGCTCGTCCTCCCTGCAGTCCACGCTCTCGTCCACACAGGGAGGAAGAACCTCGTATCTATTGCACAAGAGGCTCCTCCACCACTACCCCTGGTTCCCCATACCTGCCTCGCTTGTAGTCACACCCACTTGTCCCTGTCCATGGGCCAAATTTGAATTAATTAATCTAAGGGGTGTGACTGCCTCCTGGAACACAGCGTCCAGGTAACTCTCCCCCCTCCCTGATGTGTCGCAGTGTTTGAAGCTCGGACTCCAGCTCATCAACATGGGCCGAAGTTCCTCGAGCAACCAACACTTACTGCAAATGTGGGCGCCATGGACCTCAATGGTGTCCACCAGCTCCCACATGTTGCAGCAGTAACACAGCGCCTGCCCTGCCATCTCTCATGTATTTAATTAATTAAGTGTTTAAGTTTTGAATGTTTAGTTTTTAATCCCGGCTCTTAATTTAAACCAATGCCCAAGAAAACAGAGAAATACTGACCAACCAATCACTTCCCTGTTTTCCTGTGACATCACTCCTTTTTTTGTTCTTCTTTAAATCGCCCTGCTCTCTCCCAGGTGGGTCCGCTCCCACTGCTGCTCCCAATAGCTCAGTCTGGGCCTCGAGCCTCGGGCTTTATTTACTTGCTCCTCTTTAGTCTGTTCCCTCACAGGTCGGTCCGCTCCCACTGCTGCTCCCAATAGTTCAGTCTGGGCCTTGAGCCTCGGGCTTTATTTCCTCGCTCCTCTTTAGTCTGTTCCCTCACAGGTCGGGCCGCTCCTGCTGCTGCTCCCAATAGCTCCTAGCTTCAGATTTCTATCATTCCAACTCAGTCTGAATTGAACAATATTTGACCACAGTTATTGCGTGAGTTACATCCATATTGTCCGGCTAAATGGTCTCAAGTACAATTCTTACACTGAAACCTTTGTGACAATCGTGATTGATACATATGTTTACATATTATAATAAAGACTGTAAAGCCCCTGTCACATGATTATCCTGTTATTGCTCATGGTCTTTCTTTGAAAGGCCGAGTGGAGAAAAATATTGTGAGCCTGAAATTGCGCAGCAGTTCTCCGCTGTAACATCGGTGGGAGGTGGGCAGACAGTTAGAGATATGTTCCACATGGCTCAACGTGGTCAGTTACCCCATTTCTCGGGTGTTTCTGCTGGTCTCCCTCCGAAGTTACAACATAAAAGCTGAAAATTCCCCCTGCGGATTTCCAGGCCTGTGTCATCATTAGCCCCAGGAACTTAGACCATGACAGCGAAATGTGGGAGCGTAGCGCTGGCTGGTAAGGCGGCCGCCATTTTGGAGAGGTCGTTAGCGCTGCCGTTGCCTTCACCCGCCTCTCACATGTAAATGTCCAGATCGTGACCTTAATCGGCGCGCATCGCCTCAATTAATGCACGAATACGATTTTGGACACTGTCGCTCTGCACTCCATGCTCTCCAAACCATGCACGGAAGAACGTGCGTGAAGCAATACTACAGAGATGCTGCCAGCACTTCTTAAAGGGACATACACATCTTTCAGGTAATTTCAATTTGAGATTTTGGACTTTTTTGTTACATTTTATTGTAGTAGTGACTTGGTGCAATCCATTAAAAAAGTTGTTAAAGTGTGCAGGGAGTGCTGCTGGATGCCTGCCAGGCTTTGGATGTTAAAGGAAAGCCTCTGAGAACACCACTGGCTCCCAGTCCTGGGGGCTCTAGTTGCAATCCGCCTGAGAGGAAGAGGATGAGGGGGAAGCAGAAGATGAAGAAGCAGAAGGAAGGAGGCAACCCAGACAGCCCCTTTCTGGCCAGGATATCCGGGATCGAATCATCTGCCTGCGGTATCAGTGACCATAACCCCAATTCCCCTTTCAAAATTTCTCCCACACCTCACCTTCCCTCTGTTACTGACCATCACAGCGTCCTCTTGGCCACAATGCTGAAATAAAAGCCACCACAAAGCAAACTTTCCAATCCCACTTTATCCATATATGAATCCAATATTACATCAAAAAATCAAATAATCAACCTTGTACATTCCCGAAGTGATTGTCTTGTGTGTGCCTTTGCCTATCCTAGTGATGTTATGCAGTACTAGCCCAGTGGCTGCAGCATAACTGGTGGAAAGCTGCTGAATTTCATTCTAAACTAGGCAGTCTCAAGGCCTTAATGTTGAACTTCCTTCTGCAAAAAAATTAAACTTCACTCCAAACAAGGCACTCTGCAGCTGGTAAAGATTAACTGCCTTCTGCACCTAAAATATGGTAAAAGTGCTTCTGCTCTAACATAAATGGTTCAACAGGCCTGGGAAAGGGCACCCAGCGTCTCGGACGCAGCACTCATGGTTTGTGTAGGGGGTCAACATTGGAAGAGGGGTCATCTACCCACAGGGGGCCAGGAGGCCCTCCAGAAAGAAGGATGTGGGACCAGATCGCTGAGGCCATCACTGCCAGCAGTGTCACCCCCAGGATCTGGCTCCAGTGCCCAAAGAAGTTTCATGACCTCAGATCAGTGGCCAAGTTCATTGAATGCATCTTCAAAACCCTCCTACTAACTGCACCACTAGCCTCACACACTGCTCAATGCATGACCCCGCCCATCACTCACCTACCAACAATCTCTACCAAACACGAGGCACACCTCACAGTCCTAGCTTCACCTCACCCCCTTTAGAGGAGACGGTGCTGGCCATTCATGACAGGGGCATGGCTGAGCCCTTGGCCAGCAGCGGGGCTGACAGAATACAAGATGCTGGCATTCTCATGCTTTGTCCTCCTTCTCACATCCCACTTACCCCTCATTCCACAATCTCTTCTGATGTACAAGCTGCACATGGTGTAGAAATGGCTGTAGATAGGGCTTTAAATTAAAAAACAAGGGCGGAGGGCTCAGGTGAGGGGAAATTTAGAAATCTAAGGAGAAAGGTCAAGGCAATAGAGCAGTGTAGCGATTTGGGTAAAAATAAGTAGAGTGTGACAGGAAGGGACAGAAAGTTTAATGGTAGCAGTGCAGTAGAGAATAAGGTCAAAGCAGGAAATAATGGTAAAAAAAGAATGTATACTTCTTGTCAATTATGTATTAATTCGTTAAATGCTTACCATTGCTTGTATTCTGATCGAGAAATGATAGGACAGTCCCACCAACTCCTCTTCTGATCGAGCAATGATAGTGTGGCGGAGCCACCAGGGGGACTCTGATCTAATGTACATAATTATCTTTAACAAATTATTAGCTACAGAATGAATCTGTATCTTTGTTCATATCATTGCATGTACATAGCGCGGTCCCTTTAAGAATGAGACCAAACGCGATGACGTCATCACATTGAACACATGATCCTCCAGCGGCGGGAAAACGTGATGATGTCATGACGTCAGGCTGGGGAGCCGCCCTAGCCAGTCCTCATGGAGCCAGCAAAGAGTACAGACCTGTAATGTAGTTCTCCTGTGTTTTCGTTTTAAACTCTGTTGATTAGTATTAAACATCGTTTGTTTGATAGACTGACTCGACCTCAGTCCTTTAGTTAGGAATCTAGCCATTCCTACAGTGGTGACCCCGAATTTTCGTGAACAATTTTCGCGGAAGAAGCGAAGCGCGACGAAACATGGAAGTGAACGCCGTGGCTTTGAAGCTCCCACAGTTTTGGGAACAACAGGCGGCCTCCTGGTTCATCCAAGCAGAAGCACAATTCGATCTCCGAAACATCGGTGCGGATCAGACCCATTACCTTTACGTGGTCTCCGCACTCGACAGCTCCACGGCCTCACGGATCATCAGCCTGCTCGAAAACCCCCCGGTTGACAGCAAGTATAATACTCTTAAAGTGCGGTTAATACAGGTCTTCGGGCTCACGAAGGCGGAGCGTGCCCGCCGGCTACTCGCTTTGCCTGTGCTTGGCGATTCCAAGCAATCTGAGTTAATGAGCCAGATGCTCCCGCTCCTTGGCTCAGAACCATTATATTTCCTCTTTCGGGAGTTATTCCTGAGTCAACGACCCGAGCAGGTTCAGGCTGCCCTCGCCAGATCGGAAGCCACAGATTGCGCAGCACTTGCTGCAGAAGCAGATGCGATTTATGCGGTCACGCAGCAATACTGCGCTGCCACGAGGCACCCCTCCCCCGTGAACGCCGCCCCGATGCCTCCATCCCCCGGCTTGTGTTTTTACCACGTCCGTTTCAGTGCGAAAGCCAGAGGCTGCCGCCCTCCCTGCAGATTCGCGCCTAAAAAAAAACCGACATCAACACCAGCAGCAACTCCAGAAAAGGAGGACCGAGTCTGAGGGATGTTCCGCGGCCGCAATGGCGATTGGAAATTCCGGGAAGCTCCTCTACATTACAGATTCCCTCTCAGGCCGGCGCTTTTAATGTGACACCGGGGCGCAGTGTAGCATCCTTCCTGCCTCAGCGCTCAATATTCAGTCTGGGATGCACGGCCTCTCCCTCGAGGCAGCTAATGGCGGGGCCATTCATACCTTTGGCAAACGGCGGGTCCAGGTGTGCTTCGGCGGGCAACGGTTTCAGTGGGAATTTATTACAGCCAAGTTTTCGCAAGCCATCCTCAGCGCGGATTTCTTATGCGCCAACAGCTTCTTGGTGGATGTAAGAAATCGTCGGTTGGTCAACGCGGCCACCTTCCACTCCATCCCTTGCGACGCCCGACCAGAGCGGACCGACATGAGGTACAAGCAGCGCGGCAACTTTAAAAGGAGGAGCGAGGCGAGGCCCGACCACAGCGGCTGACCTGGGAGTGGTGTGAGCAGCGACGCCCGACCAGAGCGGACCTGCGTCAGGTACAAGCAGCACGGCAACTTTAAAAGGAGGAGCGAGGCGAGGCCCGACCACAGCGGCTGACCTGGGAGTGGAGTGAGCAGCGATGCCCGACCAGAGCGGACCTGCGTGAGGTACAAGCAGCGCGGCAACTTTAAAAGGAGGAACGAGGCGAGGCCCAACCACAGCGGCTGACCTGGGAGTGGAGTGAGCAGCGATGCCCGACCAGAGCGGACCTGCGTGAGGTACAAGCAGCGCGGCAACTTTAAAAGGAGGAGCGAGGCGAGGCCCGACCAAATCAGCAGCAGGGGAGAGAGGTAAAAAGTAATCAAAGTGTGACGTCAGCAGGAAGCAGGTAAGTGATTGGTTGGTGAGTATTTCTCTCTTTTTTAAACTTTAACTCTGGTTTATAGTTTCTAAGGTCTCTCTGGTGTAGCGGGCACTGTTGGTAAACTATTTAACTGTAGTGTAATTAATGGGATTGATTGATTTAATTTAAACTCAATTAATTAAAGGGTAAATCATGGCAGGACAGCCCGGCCCTGTGATCTGCTCCTCCTGCGAAATGTGGGAACTCAGGGACACCTCCTGTGTCCCTGACAACTACGTGTGCAGGAAGTGCACCCAGCTGCAGCTACTGACAGACCGCATTGCGGCCCTGGAGCTGCGATTGGATGCATACTGGAGCGTTCACGATGCTCGGGACATCGTGAATAGCACATTTAGGGAGTTGGACACACCACAGGTAGAGGTTGGACAGAAAGAAAGGGAACGGGTGACCAACAGGCAGAGTACTAGGCACAGGCAGGTAGTGCAGGGGTCCCCTGTGGCCACCCCCCTCTCCAGCAGATACACCACTTTGAGTACTGTTGGGGGGGATGGCTTATCAGAGGAAGGCAGCAGCAGCCAACTTCCTGGCACCAGGGGTGGGTTTGCTGCACAGAATGGGAGGAAAAAGAGTGGTAGACCTGTAGTAATAGGGGATTCAATTGTAAGGGGAATAGATAGGCATTTCTGCGGCCGCAACGAGACTCCAGGATGGTGTGTTGCCTCCCTGGTGCAAGGGTCAAGGATGTCACCGAGCGGCTGCAGAACATCTTGGAAGGGGATGGTGAACAGCCAGTTGTCGTGGTGCATATAGGCACCAACGATGTAGGTTAAAAGCGGGATGTGGTCCTAAAAGCGGAAGATGGGGAGTTAGGAGGTAAATTAAAAAACAGGACCTCAAAGGTGGTAATCTCAGGATTGCTACCAGTGCCACGTGCTAGTCAGAGTAGAAATAGAAGGATACTTCAGATGAATACGTGGCTAGAGGAATGGTGCAAGGGGGAGGGATTCAAGTTCCTGGGACATTGGAACCGATTCTGGGGGAGGTGGGACCAGTTCAAACCGGATGGTCTGCACCTGGGCAGGGCTGGAACTGATGTCCTAGGGGGTTTGTTTGCTACTGCTGTGGGGGAGGGTTTAAACTAAAATGGAAGGGGGTTGGGAACCTGAGCAGGGAGACAGAGGAAAGGGACACAAGGATAAAAGCAAAAGATAGGAAGGAGAAAAACAAAAGTGGCAGTCAGAGAAATCAAGGGTTTAAATCAAACGTGGCCACAGTAAATAATAATTCTAATAGGTCTAAGAGAAAAAAAAAAACAACCCTGAAGGCTTTGTGTCTTAGTGCGAGGAGCATTTGTAATAAGGTGGATGAATTGGCTGTGCAAATAGAGGTAAACGAATATGATTTGTTTGGGATTACGGAAACGTGGCTCAAGGATGGCCAAGATTGGGAACTCAACATCCAGGGGTATTCCATATTCAGGAAAGATAGGCAAAAAGGAAAGGGAGGTGGGGTAGCATTACTGGTTAAAGAAGAGATTAACACAATTGTAATGAAGGATATTAGCTCTGATGATGTGGAATCTGTATGGGTAGAATTGAGAAATGCTAAGGGGAAAAAAACATTAGTGGGAGTGGTATATAGACCTCCAAACAGTAAGGCGGAGTTTGGGGATGGCATTAAAAGGGAAATTAAAGAAGCGTGCAATAAGGGCAGAGCAGTCATCATGGGTGACTTTAATCTACATATAGATTGGGCTAACCAAATTAGTAACAATACTGTGGAGGAGGAATTCCTGGAGTGTTTACGGAATGGTTTCCTGGACCAATATGTCGAGGAACCAACCAGAAATCAGCCCATCTTAGACTGGCTATTATGTAACAAGAAAGGATTAATTAGCAATCTTGTTGTACGAGGCCCCTTGGGTCGGAGCGATCATAATATGATCGAATTCGTCATTAAGATGGAGAATGAAGTAGTTGACTCAGAAACTAGGGTCCTCAATTTAAATAAAGGAAACTACGATGGTCTGAGGAGCGAGTTGATAGGATTGATTGGGGAATGGCACTCAAAGGGTTGATGGTGGATAGGCAATGGCAAACATTCAAAGACCGAATGGATGAACGACAGAAATTCTTCATCCCAGTTTGGCATAAAAATAAAACAAAAAAGGTGACTCAACCGTGGCTAACAAGGGAAATTAGGGATAGCATAAGATCCAAGGAGAGGACATACAAATTGGCCAGAAAAAGCAATAATCCTGAGGATTGGGAGCAGTTCAGGATTCAACAAAGGAGGACAAAGGGATTAATTAAAAAAGGGAAAATAGAATATGAGAGTAAGCTTTCAGGGAACATAACAACTGACTGTAAAAGCTTTTATAGATATGTGAAGAGAAAAAGATTGGTGAAGTCAAGCGTAGGTCCCTTGCAGTCAGAATCGGGGGAATTTATAATGGGGAAAAAGATAAGGCAGACCAACTAAATACATATTTTGGTTCTGTCTTCACAAAGGAGGACACAAATAATCTCCCAGAAATACCGGGGAACATAGGGTCTGATGAAAGGGTGGAACTGAAAGAAATCAGTATTTGTAGGGAAATGGTGTTAGGAAAATTGATGGGACTGAAGGCCGATAAATCTCCAGGGCCTGATAATCTACATCCCAGGGTACTTAAGGAAGTGGCCCTAGAAATAGTAGATGCATTGCTGGTCATCTTCCAGAACTCAATAGACTCTGGAACAGTACCCATGGATTGGAGGGTAGCTAATGTTACCCCACTATTCAAAAAAGGTGGCAGAGAAAAAGCGGGGAATTATAGACCGGTAAGCCTGACATCGGTAGTGGGGAAAATGCTAGAGTCCATTATAAAAGATGTAATAGCAGAGCACTTGGAAAGCAGTGACAGGATCGGACAAAGTCAACATGGATTTACAAAAGGTAAATCATGCTTGACTAATCTACTGGAATTTTTTGAGGAAGTAACTGGTAAAATAGATAAGGGAGAACCAGTGGATGTGGTGTATTTGGACTTTCAGAAGGCTTTCGATAAGGTCCCGCATAAGAGATTAGCGTGCAAAATTAAGGCACATGGGATTGGGGGCAAGGTATTGACTTGGATAGAGAACTGGTTGGCAGACAGAAAGCAAAGAGTTGGAATAAACGGGTCGTTTTCCGAGTGGCAGGCAGTGACTAGTGGGTTACCGCAAGGATCGGTCCTAGGACCCCAGCTGTTCACAATATATATTAATGATCTGGACGAGGGAATTGGATGTAATATCTCCAAATTTGCCGACGACACAAAGCTGGGTGGGAGGGTATGCTGTGAGGAGGATGTCATGAAATTCCAGTACGATTTGTACAGGTTAGGTGATTGGGCAGAAACATGGCAAATGCACTATAATGTGGATAAATGTGAGGTTATCCACTTTGGTGGCAAAAACAGGAAGGCAGATTATTATTTGAATGGCAATAGATTGGGAGAAGGGGAAGTGCAAAGAGACCTGGGTGTTCTTGTGTGCCAGTCGCTGAAGGTAAGCATGCAGGTGCAGCAGACGGTTAAGAAGGCAAATGGTATGTTGGCCTTCGTAGCTAGAGGGTTCGAGTACAGGAATGAGGATGTCTTGCTACAGTTGTACAGGGCCTTGGTGAGACTACACCTCGAATATTGTGTGCAGTTTTGGTCATCTTATCTGAGGAAGGACGTTCTTGCCATGGAAGGAGTGCAAAGAAGATTCACCAGGCTGATACCTGGGATGGCAGGAATGACATATGAGGAGAGATTGTGTCGATTGGGCTTATACTCACTGGAGCTTAGAAGATTGAGAGGGGATCTCATCGAAACCTATGAAATTCTGTCCGGCCTGGACAGACTAGATGCTGGAAGGATGTTCCCGATGGTCGGGGATTCCAGAACCAGGGGTCATAGTCTAAAGATAAGGGGTAAGCCATTTAGGACTCAAATGAGGAGGAATTTCTTCACCCAGAGAGTGGTGAACCTGTGGAATTCTTTGCCACAGAGGGCGGTGGAGGCCAGTTCATTAAATATATTCAAGAAAGAGTTGGATATATTTCTTAAAGCTAAAGGGATCAGGGGATATGGGGGGAAGGCAGGGACAGGGTACTGAATTTGGATGATCAGCCATGATCTCATTGAATGGCGGAGCAGGCTCGAAGGGCCGAATGGCCTACTCCTGCTCCTATCTTCTATGTTTCTATGTTTCTATGTTTGCTTCCGCAGTTTCACAACATCGCACACTGTCTCCTGCGCGTTGTCCTCGCCGGACGAGTTCACTCGCCTATTAGGTGAATTCCCGGAGCAGACCAAGCCCACTTTCTCCTCCTCGGCCACTAAGCATGGTGTCGAACACCACATTACTATGACTGGCTCTCCGGTTTACGCGCGAGCTCGGCGCCTGGAACCCGGCAAGCTCGCAGCTGCAAAGGCAGAGTTTGCCACGATGGAACGGCTGGGGATTATTCGCCGGTCGAATAGTCCCTGGTCCTCGCCTCTCCACATCGTCCCAAAGCCCGGCGGTGGATGGCAGCCATGCGGGGACTACCGACGCCTTAATGACGCCACTACTTCCGATCGGTACCCGATCCCGCATATACAGGATTTCTCCGCCCATTTGGCGGGAAACTCAATCTTCTCCAAGGTCGACCTCGTCCGTGGCTACCACCAAGTTCCCGTACACCCGCAGGACATCCAGAAAACGGCTGCTATCACTCCCTTTGGACTGTTCGAGTTTCTACAGATGTCATTTGGGCTCAAGAACGCCGCACAGGCTTTTCAACGACTAATGGACTCGGTCCTGCGGGATCTTCCCTTTTTTTTTGTCTACTTGACGACATCCTGATAGCCAGCTCTACCAAAGAGAAACGCGTCTGCCATCTCCGCACCCTCTTTCGGCGCCTCAGCCAACATGGCCTCATAATCAACCAGGCCAAGTGTCAGTTCGGCCTACAACAGATTGACTTCTTGGGCCACCGCATTACTTCGGAGGGCGCAATTCCGCTGCAGTCAAAGGTCGAAGCAATTACGGCATTCCCAAGGCCGCAGTCCACCAAGGCTCTTCAAGAATTCCTGGGCATGGTGAATTTCTACCACCGCTTTGTGCCCAAGGCAGCACGACTCATGCAGCCCCTCTAAGGCAAGGCCGGAAAGGATACAATAGCCTGGACGGTCGAAATGGACAACGTTTTCGACAACACAAAAACCGCTGTAGCCAATGCAACTATGTTGGCGCACCCTCTGCCAGGTGCCACCATCGCCCTTACCACCGACGCTTCAGACTATGCCATAGGCGCTGTGCAGGAACAGTGGGTCAACGGGACGTGGCAACCACTGGCATTTTTCAGCCGCCAACTCCGGCGCAACGAATGCAAATACAGCACTTTCGACCGGGAGTTGCTGGTGCTGTTCCTGGCTATCTGCCATTTCCGTTTTTTGTTAGAAGGACGTCCCTTCACTGCGTTTGTAGATCACAAACCACTGGCCTTCGCCATGGCCAAGACCGCCGACCTGTGGTCGGCTCAACAGCAGCGACAGCTAACTTTCATTTCAGAATTCACGACAGACGTCCAACACGTAGCTGGCAAGGACAACTTGGTGGCTGATTGCCTTTCTCACGTGACCGTACGGGCGGTCCAGCTGGGCATCGATTATGCCCTCATGGCTACCAATCAGGCATCCAACCCTGAAACACAGGCATATCGCACCAACACCTCTAGCCTCCAACTGACCGATGTGCAATTCCACGCTGTAGGCACCTCATTACTCTGCGATGTCTCCATGGGATATCCTCACCTGATTGTTCCAGTCGCCTGGCGCCGCAAAGTTTTCGACGCTTTCGCATCCTGGCGTGAAGGCATCTCAAAAATTAATGTCGGCTAAGTTCGTCTGGAGAGGAATGCGTAAGGATATCCGTGACTGGGCTAACACCTGCATCGTCTGTCAAGCGTCTAATGTGCAACGTCATGTTAAGGCCCCATTGGCCATGTTCGCAGTACCAGAACGTCGATTCGACCATGTCAACGTGGACCTCGTCGGGCTGCTTCCACCATCGCAGGGGTTCACACACATCCTCACCATGGTCGAACGTACTACTAGATGGCCAGAGGCAGTTCCTCTGGCATCTACTATGTCCGCTGATGTCGCCAGAGCATTCCTCTCCTCGTGGGTCGCACATTTCGGCGTTCCGGCGGACATTTCTTCAGTTCTCTTCTGAGCTCTGGAACGCCGTGGCCCAGTGTCTCAGCACCAAGCTTCACCGCACCATGGCCTATCACCCACAAGCAAACGGTTTGTGTGAACGTTTCCACAGATCGTTAAAGGCATCGCTGAGGGCCAGCCTCCAAGGCGCCGGATGGGTGGATAAGCTTCCGTGGGTCATGTTGGGTCTCCGCACGGCACCCAAAGAGGACCTGCAATCGTCCGCCACGGAACTCGTGTACGGCCAGCCACTCCGCATACCAGGAGATTTCCTGCTGCTTCCAATTGAGCCGTGGTCCGCAGCCGACCAACTCAGCAGCCACCAGGAAACAGCCAGGGTTTTTGCGCCTATCCCAACTTCGCATCACAGCCTTCCATCTTCACACGTACCAGCAGAGCTAAAGAATGCTGAATTTGTATTCATTTGTCATGATGCCCATAGGGGTCCGCTCAAGGCCCCTTACACAGGCCCTTTTTGCATACTGGAGACAGGCGACAAGAGTTTCTCTGTAGACATCGGTGGTAAACCCGACCACATATCCATTGACCTTCTCAAAGCGGCACACCTGGACATCGACCGGCCAGTAGAAACCGCACAGCCACCACGATGTGTTCGACCTCCCGCTGCATCCACGCCAGACTGAAGGCTTCCATCCGCCATCCTGCCCGCTGTTCAACAACGTCCACTCCAAGAATACAGGAGTCGCTCTGACAGGCTTGTCAGACCTCCTAGTCGATTGACTTTTACTATTAAAGACAATTCTGGGGGGGTGCATGTGGCAGAGCCACCAGGGGGACTCTGATCTAATGTACATAATTATCTTTAACAAATTATTAGCTACAGAATGAATCTGTATCTTTGTTCATATCATTGCATGTACATAGCGCGGTCCCTTTAAGAATGAGACCAAACGCGATGACGTCATCACGTTGATCACGTGAGCCTCAGCGGCGGGAAAATGTGATGACGTCATGATGTCAGGCTGGGGAGCCGCCCTAGCCAGTCCTGGTGGAGCCAGCAAAGAGTACAGACCTGTAATGTAGTTCTCCTGTGTTTTCGTTTTAAACTCTGTTGATTAGTATTAAACATCGTTTGTTTGATAGACTGACTCGACCTCAATCCATTAGTTAGGAATCTAGCCATTCCTACAAGAGGAGCATTCCACCAGATCCTCTTCTGGTGATAAATGTGCTCTCTCAGCTCTCCTCCATGTTCACTTCCCTCCTAGGTGTTCACCAGCCCACTCTGTGTTAAACATCGTTGGCTGTCTGGAGATCTTTGCTCAACTCCCCCTGCGTGGTCCCGATGTCTCGGGTAGTGGTCAGAATATCAAATGCAGTTTTCTTATTGTTCATAGGCAAGGACACAAACATCTCCAAGGGAAAGCTCTCAATTTACTAATCTCACTGGCACTTTCCTGACTTTCACTAGAATGTATATTGATACCAGATTGTTTAAAAGAGTTTTCCAACTCCATGAGTTTCCTGTAAAACCAAGATGATTAAACAAGCAGAATCACCTCCAATGTCCCAAAATTTCAATTCAAATCATTAAACATTTATGAAACTAAAAACTGCCAATTTTGAAATGTGAAAGTCTCCTGTCCAGAATTAGAAACCTTCAGATAATTTAAAATAATAACCAGAATTTCACTGTGGCCACAATGAAAGTCGGCTTTTCACAATTTAATAGGTTCGTTAACCTCAATGGTTCCAATTTAATTCAAACCAATATTTTATTTACTAAACGCTACAGAACAGATAAAATAATCCAAATAGCACCTGCTTACAAACAATGACATCATCTTTTCTTCCTTCAGCTGTCTTTCAGAGAGTTGAATGTGTGGCTCAAGGATTGGTGTGGTCGAAATGGGTTTTGATTCATGGGGCACTGGCACCAGTACTGGGGAAAGAGGGAGCTGTTCCGTTGGGACGGCCTTCACTTGAACCATGCTGGGACCAGTGTCCTGGTGAATCGAATAACTAGGGCTGTAGAAAGGGCTTTAAACTAAATATTGTGGGGGGGAGGGTTTAAATGAGGGAAACTTAGAAAGTTAAAGAGAAAGGACAGGGTAATAGTGCAGGGTAGTGATATGGGCAATGAAAACCAGAGTGTGACAGGAAGGGACAGAGCAGCATTCGTAACGAGATAAATGAATTGACGGCACAATTAGAAATAAATGGGTATGATCTAATAGCCATCACAGAGACGTGGTTGCAATGTGCCCCAGGCTGGAAACTGAATATTCAGGAGTATTTGACATTTTGGAAGGATAGAGAAAAAGGAAAAGGAGGTGAGGTAGCTCTGTTAATAAAGGATGAGATCAGTACAACAGTGAGAAATGATCTTGGCTCGGAAGTTCCAGATGTAGAATCAATTTGGGTGGAGGTAAGAAATAGTAAGGGAAAGAAGGCACTGCTGGGAGTAGTCTATAAGCCCCCTAAAAGTAGCTACACTATATGACAGAGTATAAATCAAGAAATAATGGGGGCTTGTAAGAAAGGTATTGTTGCGTTTGTAAAGATAATCGAGAGGCCATTCACAGAGCTCAGTTCATGTTGCTTTTAATGGCTGATCCAAACACACTCTTCCAGGCAAAAGCAATCGAATACCTATATCCAATGTCAGACATAATAAAACGATAACAGCACTATCAAATTCCATGTGCTCAGGCCAAGGCAATCGAGTACCTATCACCAATGTCAGACATAACATTTCCTCCCCCCTCACAGAATTTCAAACAAGAAATGTAGTGACAAAGTCTTGTAGGTGGCCAGGGCGAGAATGTGTACAAACAGGCCGAGGTGCGGACTGGTGAAGAGCAGGCTGAGGCACAATATCTGCTTGAGGGTTGGCTGGCTGAGCCACATGTGCATCCCGCCACTCTGGGGGTAAGGCTTGGGGATTAGGTCCATATAATCCCGCGTCAGGGGGTGCTGGCACTTTCCGAAGGCGGCTGGCGTGCCACCGAGAGCCGTCAGTGAGGCAGAAAGTGGCTGGTCCAAGTTGGCGGCGGATTTGGAGAGGGGAGGACCAGAATGAGGCCATCTTATTGTTGCGGTGAGGCCTGCGGACTCTGACTCAATCGGAGACTGAGATGTTGGGCGCCTTGGCCCTCTTTGACTGGTCGAAGCGGAGTTTCATCTTCTCCTGCTGTCTAACGACTGTGGCTTGAGCCCGTGGAGCAGGGCTCGGAGCTAGCGAGGGGCGGAGCCTGCCAAGGGGCAGCATGAGCTCACGGCCTAGCATGAGGGATGCGGGTGAGACCCCTGTAGTGGAATGCTGGGAGGCTCTGTAGTGCAGCAGTGTGTGGAGGAGGGCCTTGTCAAACGCACACCCCTGGGATAGGTGTGCTCTGAGGACATTTTTCAGTGTCTGGTTAAAACGCTCCACCCCCCCCCATTTGACTCGGGGTGGTAGTACGCTGTGCGTATGTGACGGATGCCCTTGCTCTCAAGGTAAGAGGAGAGTTCCGAAGGGACCATTTGGGGGCCATTGTCTGTGGTGATGGCCTTTGGATGCCCCCAGCAGGAGAAGAGGGACTCAAGGATATCGATGATGACCTGAGAGGTGACGGAGCCCACGGCAGTGACCTCTGGCCATTTTGAGTGCAGGTCATAGGTCACCACTAGGAACCGTTGATGGTGGGGGACACCATGGATCTCCCCGCAGACGTCCAGCTGCAGGTGCTCCCAGGGCTGAGAGGGCCAGGCAAGGGGTTGCAGGGGTGGAGGAGCTTGGTGGCCAGTCTTGCCACTTACAAGGCAAGCTGCACAGTCCTTGACCAGGGCCTCAATTTCCCTGTCGATACACGGCCACCACACTAGGTCTCGGCATCGTTGTTTGAGCTTCACTATGCCCAAGTGGCCCTCGTGCGCCATGGATAAAACACGCGTAAAAGTGCACTTGGGACCACAGTGCAGAGCCCATGTGTAACACAGGAGTCATTCCAGCAGGAGAGCTCCTCTTTAACTCTGGAGTAGGCAGACAGTTCCTCAGGCACCTTGCGAGGCCAGCCATCTCTGATAAGGGTGCACAGCTGGGAGAGGGCCGGATCCTGTTCAGAACCTCTTTGAGCTCCTGGAGATAGACTGTGGTTTGGAGAGGCGTGTGCAGCATCTGGACGATATCCTGTTCCACATGTTCAGACCTGACGAGTGGGGCTGGGGCAGAGACAGTGCGGGAGAGCAGATCTGCAACAACATTGTCACGTCCTGGTGTGAACTGGAGACTGAAATTGTATTGGCGGAGGCGGTCAGACCAGCGGTGTAGACGCAGTGGTCTGTGGCCCGTGCCGGATGTCAACAGCAGGGCAGTGAGAGCCTGGTGATCGGTTCGCAGGGTGAAGGCACGGCCATACGTGTACAGATGCCACCGCTCACATGCCCAGACGCACGCCAGCGCCTCACGCTCGCCTACTGAGTGCTTCTGTTCAGTGGGGCTAAGGGCTCAGGAGGCAAAGGTGATTGGTTTCTCCACTCCATTCTGTATCTGCGAAAACACCACCCCCACAGCTGCAGCGGATGCGTCGCAGGTGACGAGGGTGGGGCTGGCGACGTCAAAGTGAGCCAACACTGGAGGCGACGTGAGCTGCGATTTGAGGAGGCGAACAGCTTCCATACAGGCTTGTGACGACACCCAGGGCTCATCCTTTCACAGGAGCTGGCACAGTGGGGCTGTGTGGCTGAGTACTGGGGCAAAAACTTCAGGTAGTACCCAGTCATGCCAAGGAAGGAGGCAACCTGTGCTGCAGAGCTGGGTTCTGGGATGCTGTGAATAGTATCCATGTTTGACTGGAGTGGGGATATACTGTCGGTCGACAACCGAAACCCCACAAATTCGATCTCTGAAACAGCAAAGACACACTTTTCGCCATTCAGTGTGAGCTTGTGTTTTGCTAGAGCCGTGAAAACTCTGTGAAGGCGTTCGTCGTGAGTGGAGGTCGAGGGCCCATGCATGCCGATGTCATCCAGGTAGATGGCCACCCCAGGAATGCCCGCGAGCATAGAGGACATCACCTTTTGGAAGCAGCCAGGTGCAGAGCTAAGTCCAAATGGCATCCTGGTGTACCGAAAGACGCCAGCATGTGTCACAAAAGCAGTGAGGTCCCTGCTGCTGGGGTGGAGGGGAACCTGTAGATAGCCCTGTCGAAGGTCCAGTTTCGAGATCAGGATGGAACCATAGAACTGCGCTGTGAGTTCCTCTGACGTGGGCAGTGGATATTTGTCAGGGATTACGGCCTTATTCACTGCTCGAAGATTGACACAGATGCATAGACCACCTGACTTTTTCGTTGCGACCACCAGGTTGGAGACCCATGGGGAGGCCTCAACTGGTTCGATGATGCCAGCTTCCAGTAGCTGCTTTAGTTCAGCTGTGACCCCGTCATGGAGAGCAGGCGGGATGCGGCGCAGTGGCTGAATGACAGGGGTAACGGTGGAGTCAACCATGGGCTGGTTGGTGAAGGCAGTCAGGCAGCCCAGACCCTCGAAGAGTGCTGGCCATGTTTGGTGCCACAGTGAGGCGACGTACAGAATCGCAGACCCGCCAGTGTCCAAGAGAGAAAAACCCAGGTCAGTGAAAAGATCCAGTCCCATCAGGTTAGCTCCTTGGCGTGCCACATGAAAACAAAAATCTGGCAAAACTTTTGTTCCATAGCGTACAGTGAGGTTGACTGAGCCCACTAGTCCAATTTTTGAATTACCATACCCGCAAAGGGCAGTGGAGGGCGCAGAGAGTGGCAGGGAGCTGAAAAAGCATTTGAAAGTGTCCACATTCAGCAGTGAGACGCTGGTGCCAGTATCCAACATCAGGCAGATGCACACATCATTCAGGTTAATTGTGCATGACTTGAAAGCCACTACTGGCCCAGAGCTCACGTTGTGAATTATAGTGCTTGAGGACTGAGAGTGTTCATTTGTAGCAATCGGGGCAGAGCAGCAGACATTGGCAAAGTGATTTTGTTTTCCACAATTGCGACAGGCTTGGCCGCGTGTGGGGCAATTCTGCGCTCTGGTAGCATGTGAACGAGATACGCAGTTTCCACACTGCTGCCGCGGTAGCGCGCATTGCTGCCGTCGCGCGAGCATTACCGTGTCAGAGCTGTCGGGGCCGAGGGCGCTGTCACTGGGTGTGTGTGCTAGTTTCACTGCACATTCGGCTGCAGACTCCACTTGAAAGGCAATGTTGACTGCCTCTGACAACGACAGATCGTCGGACTCGAGTAACAGTCTTTCACACACTCTCACGTTGTTGGTATGCTGTATTAGTTGATCCCGCACCATCTCGTCTTGTAGTGCACCGAACTTGCACGAGCTAGCTAACCCCCTCAAATTAGCCATGAATTTGATGCACCAACTCGCCGGGGAGTTGGTGACGCGGTCTAAAAATGAATCGCCGCAGGAGGGCACTTTGTGGGGCAGAGAAGTGTGTACTTAACAGAGCCACAGCCACATCATATGTTTGAATTGAGTCTGCTGCACATAATGTCCCAAGAACATGCTGGCCCTCCGCTCCCAAGCAATGGGATAACAGTGCCTTTTTCTGTGCTGTACTCACATTTTCTAGTCCAAGAGCAATGAGGTAGGCTTCAAAGGACTGTAACCAGTGAACCCATGGGATCAGGGGCTCACCGGGTAGTGCAAGGAAGGGAGGAGGTGGTGGAAGAGAGATTTCAGCCATCCTCGTCACCAAATGTTGCGTTTGCAAAGATAATCCAGAGGCTGTTTGAAGAGCTCAGTTCATGTTGCTTTTAATGGCTGATCCAAACACACTCTTCCAGGCAAAAGCAATTGAATACCTATATCCAATGTCAGACACAATACAACGATAACAGCACTATCAAACTCCATGTGCTCAGGCCAAGGCAATCGAGTACCTATCACCAATGTCAGACATAGCAGGTATTGCAATAAACGTGGGCGATTTTAATCTTCATATAGATTGGACAAATCAAATTTGCAAAAGGAGCCTTGAGGACGAGTTTATAGTGTGTATTCGGGACAGTTTCTTGGAATAATACGTTGTGGAACTGATGAGGGAAAAGGCTATTTTAGATCTGGTAATGTGTAATGAAACAGGATTTATTAATGATCTCATAGTAAAGGATCCTCTAGGGAAGAGTGATCATAACATGATAGAATTCCACATTCAGTTTGAAGGTGAGAAACTTGGGTCTGAAACTAGAATATTAAACTTAATCAAAGGCAATTACAAAGGTATGAGGAAAGAGTTGCCTAAAGTGCACTGGGAAAATAGATTAGAAGGTAAGACAGTAAGTAAGCAGTGGCAGACATTTAAGGAGATATTTCATGTTTCTCAACAAAGATATATTTCAGTGAGTAAAAAAAAAGAAAGAAAGAAAGACTTGCATTAATATAGCGCCTTTCATGACCACCAGATGTCTCAAAGTGCTTTACAGATATATTTCAGTGAGAAAGAAAGACGTGAAGAGAAGGATGAACCAACCATTGGTAAGAAAGGAAGTTAAGGATGGTACCAAATTGAAAGAAAAGGCATACGATGTTGCAAAGATTAGAGGTAGGCCAGAAGATTGGGAACATTTTAGAAACCAGCAAAGGATGACTAGAAAAAGAATAAAGAGGGAGAAAAAAGCTTACGAGAGTAAACTAGCAAGAAATATAAAAACTGACAGTAAGAGCTTCTACAAGTATATAAAAAGAAAGGGAATAGCTAAAATAAACATTGGTCCCTTAGAGAAGAAGAGTGGGGAAATAATAATGGGAAACAAGGAAATGGCAGAAGCATTGAACAAATATTTTGTATCTGTCTTCACAGTAGAGGACACTAAAAACATCCCAGTAATAGTATAAAATGAAGGGGCAAAGGGGAGGGAGGAACGTAAAGTAATCACTATCACTAGAGAAAACGTGTTAGGCAAACTTATGGTTCTAAAGGCTGACAAGTCTTGTGAAGGAATAAGGCATATTTCAGAAAGATACACCATCCTATGAACAGATTTCTGATATCATTAATACATGACATACTGGGTTTAAAAGTCTGGAAAGCCTCAGCGACACAAGCTGTGTCAATACAGGCTTCTGAGATAAAATGACGTGTTAACAAAAGCTGTAAAACACCATACAAGCTTTTGAAATGGGAATGGGGTATTGACCAAGAAACAATGACCCTATTGAAGCAAACCATTGGTGCTTCCAGAAAGTCTAAACTTTAGAAGAAACACAATGCATCACCCAGTTTAAAGTGTTATAAACTAACACTCAGGGAAACAGAAACTTAGAACATTAGACAACCATATGCTTTCTTAATATCACCTCAAATGAAGCAAGAAGACATGACGTCTTGGTACAACCAACTGAGATAGCTAGAAAACAAGTAAATACTCAGTTGAAATGTTTTTGATTTACATGTTGTAAAAGATACCTACAGAACACTTTGAAAATATAACTTCAATAGATACACCAAGCAATTACATTGTGTTTGTATTGAAAATGGAATAGTTAGTAGACACGATGTCTGTTTTCAAACAGCTAGGTCATTTTAGAATTGAATGGAAGCCCTTCGATAAAAATGGCATCAAATAGATACTTAAGCTATAGCCATTTTATGATACGTTTTGAACACCTAAACAACAGACAGAAGTCTGAGAGTTGGCAGCTGAAATGACAGTAAGAATAGAAAGAATTCAACAAAGATGACTTGAGATAATTAGCTTACATCAGCAGAAAACTTCAAAGGATAAACCACTAAAAAAAGGTATAAAAATAGAGCTTTTTCAGATGGAAAGGCAGAAGTTGCTGGTAATGAGCAAGTGATTCTCAACTTCAGGGGAACGCTCTGTAAGTTTTTAGCTTTTTGAGTCTCGGGGGTCAAAAGGTACTTTTAATTTGGTTTTGGTGGATATTCTGGATTAGAAATAATAAGAAATGTATAAATGTAGTGAAGTTAAGATTTAAGAATAAGGATCTCTGAGAATAAGATTGTGTAAGCTAATTGTATTTTGAACTGTTAAAGTCGCGATTGACTTATCAGCTGTTAACTGAATGTCAGTTCTTTAATAAATTTACATATTTTTAGAATTGTCTCAATTGGTATTTCTGTATCAAGCTCGCAAACTCAATCTCTGTATACTCTTTTGTGAGGAGTTGCAGAATTCTGGGGGGGTTTCTGGACCCTCATAATATCCGGAAAGTTACAGTCTAGTTAAACTTAATAAAAGTGCTATCTGGAAGACGGTAACATCTTCAGTCATTCCTTTCCTTTAGAGAGAGATAGCCTGGACCTTTAGACCCAATTAAGCATCATAGAATTCGGCTACCTCTAACTTTAGTTGAAGGTGAAGGTCTGGGGAATACGCCTGATCTGGGGTAGCTCAAAAAGGGCTAGGACTAGTAATTATCCCTTCAGTCTCCTGCACCTGATGGCCTGTATCCTAGGGTCTTAAAAGAAGTGGCTACAGAGATGGTGGATACATTGGATGTAATCTTCCAAAATTCCCTTGACTCTGGAAAAGTCCCTGCAGATTGAAAAACTGCAAATGTAACATCGTTATTCAAAAAAGGAGGGAGACAGAAAGCAAGAAACTATAGGCCAGTTAGCCTAACATCTGTCATTGGCAAAATGCTCAAATCCATTATTAATGAATTAGTAGCAGGGCATTTAGAAAATCATAATACAATCAAACAGAGTCAGCATGGTTTTATGAAAGGGAAATCATGTTTGACAAATCTATTAAAGTTCTTTGAGGAGGTACCGAGCAGGGTGGATAAAGGGGAACCAGTAGATGTAGTATATTTGGATTTCCAAAAGGCATTTGACAAGGTGCCACATAAAAGGTTACTGCATTAGAAAAGAGCTCATGGTGTAAGGGTAAATTTATTAGATTGAATAGAGGATTGACTAACTGACAAAAAACAGAGAGTCGGGATAAAAGGGTCACTTTCAGAATGGCAATCTGTAATTAGTGGGGTGCCATAGGGATCATTGCTGGGGCCTCAACTATTTTCAATCTATATTAATGAATTAGATGAAGGAAACGAATGTTGTAGCCAAATCTGCAGACAATACAAAGTTAGGTGGGAAAGCAAGTTGTGAGGAGGACATAAAGGATTGGATTTTATTAATGGGGGCGCATTGGGGGCGGGACTGCTGGCTGTCATGTTTCAGTCCCATCCCCAATAACTTCTGGCCAACCTACGCTATTTTTCCTTGATTGACTTTGTTAAGCCTGCCCTGTGGGCTTAGCAGGCTAATTAAGGGAAAGCCGATGACAGAGAACGTCAGCGCATGACGTTTCAACTGTCAAACATTTTTGATGGATGAGTTGTCATCATTTGACAGCTTTGAGAAGCTGACAATCTCTGTTCTAATGAAAGCCCTTGTACTGAATACTCACCAAACCTCTCTCTTTAGCAGAAATCAGATGGCTACTGCATCAGAGTGTAAGGGGCCGATTTCCCCGCAGGTGTGGGGAATTGTCGGGTTCCCCGAATGTCGGGGTTCCCACACGAATGTAAATGGGTCTGCCAGATTGATGCAATTTTCCTTCAGTTTGCCAATTCATTTCCAGCGCGTGGGAACCCTTGCTAATTGACTATTTCCAGTCAGAAAGCCCCACAGTATGATGTCATCATTCGTGGTGCTTTTAAAGTCTATACCAAGCATTGCAACCTCTGCAGGCTTCCATACGAACCACACAGGATGGCAGAGGAGCCTGCAGCAGCTGTGGCCAGTGCCAGATCCCGAGCTGCCTGCAAATTCGATGAGGCTTCACTGCAGGCATTATTGGATGGTGTGAGGGCCCACAGGGAGGTCCTCTTCCCTAGGTCAGGCAGGAAGAGGCCTCCTACTGAGACCAAGGCTGCATGGATGCAGGTGGCAGCAGATGTCACCTCGCTGGGAGTCACCAGAAGAACCTGGATACAGTGTCGGAAGCGATTCCATGACCTTCACCGTACAGGAAAAGTAAGTATGAAGTTTCCATCACCCTCAAACTGATCCCCATTGCCTTTCCCCACCAGCACTCAGATTTAGCACTCTTCCTCCACATCCCACTTCACAGTCACATTCATGCACCCTTACCCATTCCCTCTCTCTCTATGCTCTCATTCACATAACTATTCCACCATGCAGCCCTCACACTCCCTCTCACTCTGATGCTTTGAGCACAACTGACAACACACAGGGAGGGCCCTTGGTCTTGCAGCCTCACACCATCTTTGTCTCCCTCTAAGTATCTATGCTATGCAATCTCTACACTCACTCCTTCATTCTCACTCAAACTCCACTTGTCTCCCTCATTGCAGGGAAAGAGAGCTCACAACAACGAGAGTGAGCCAGGACTGGAGGAGGCCCACCCTCAATAGCCCACCTGACCCCCTGGGAGGAAGGAGTGCTGGAAATTGTCAGGGCTGATGTGGCTGCGGAAGCTGGGGAAGGAGAGACAGGGGCAGGCCTGCAAGCTGGTGACAGAATAGTTTTCCATCTCTCTCACTGACATAGCATGAGTCGCTGTTATGAATCTGAACCTACATCATTTGGACTTATGAGCATCTGCAAAATCCAATGTGCATGTAACCTTGGCATCACATCTCTAACTCTTTCCTTTACTCCCCCACAGGACCATCCAAAGCCCCCGTCCCCACTGCGGAGGAGGAAGAGGCTGAGCAGCCAGATGCCTCAGAGGAAGCTCCAACCTCTGAGGGCACAGCATCAGCAGAATTCAGCGCACCCAGCACCAGCGCAGACACTCACACCTTGGTGGGACCTTCGCGAGATAGAGTAGTGTTGTCACCTGGTGTATCACAGCTCACAAGTGAGCATCAGCAGATGGTGGAGACAGGGACAGCCGTGGAGAGTTCTCATCGGAGGGCACAAGACTCTGCCAGCTCAGCTCTGCTTTATTTCTGCTGCCTCTGGGTCCATCCGCAAAAGAACAGGTGATGGATCTCCATGCACAGATGCAGGAGTAGCAGACTGCTGGCGAGCCCTCACAGGCTCGCCACCCCAGAGGACACCCACCAAAGGTGTCGAGACAGGAGCAGCAGGAAAGTGAGCAAGAGGCCTCCACATCTGCTGAAGCCACAGGGGAACCACTACGTAGGAGCACGCATAAGAGAAAAATAAAGCACCACTAATCACAAGGGTAGTCACTTGGGTGAAATGTTGTGTTTATTTTAAAAATGCCATCACTTGATTATTGTGAATAAAATTTCTGATGGCAACTTCTGCAGTTGTGGCATGTGTCATTTCGCGAATGGGGCTGGAAGTCCTCTAATGCCAAGAGCGGAAGGAAAAAAAGGCCTCCCATGCTTCTGGTAGGTGCCTCAGTTGAGGAAGCACTGAATGAGGGTGGCAAGAGGGACTTCCCAGGAGCTCACACTGGAAAAGTGTGTGAGGCTCCAACCTTCCACAGCTGTGCCTAAGCCTTGAACAAGTTGCCCCAAGCCTGAAACAACAAGGTCCTGCAACCTACAAATGCTGTCTGATTAAATCTCTTCTTTCCTGATTGACCTGCAGCTGAAAGTAAGCAAGCCAATATTGTTCACGTCAGGTTTCATCAGCGGGGTTCCCACCAGGTGTGTTTAGCATGGGAAAAGGCTGAAAATAGCAAGGGCCCCTTAAAATGGCATTATAGATGCCAATTATTGGTGATTAGGCTCCCGACGACCAGTCCCTCCAGCTGCGGGCAGGACGGATTCGGATCGGATTGAAACGCCGGGATGAAAGTCGGACGGGCGGGAAATCAGGCGGGGGGGTCGCGACCACCTATTTTTGCGATTTCCCCCCCCCACACACGCCTGAAACCCCGCCTGACGGCTCCAGGAAAATCGACCCCTAAGGCTCGCAAAATTACAAAATTTCCCCCAAAATAAGAAAGAAGAGATATTGGACTGTTTGAATGAAATATTGGGCCAAAGGGATTTAAGAATCAAAACCCCAGGAAGATTTGGCTGGTATAAAAGGCATGTTCAGACCTGCAAAAAACTGTGACAAAGGAAGGTGGGATGGGCCCCCGAGTTTGAATATTGGGCCCTCTGGGAATGTTCTGGGCCACCCCAGCCTTTACATAAAGACAATAAAGCCTGTTCCCGCCGAAACTCACAGAGCCAAAGTACATGAATAAAACAGTACATGCCCACAGCAACACAAACGAAAGAACATGGCCCAACAGGAAACAACAATCAAACAGCAGTCCAAAACCAATCAGAGTGATTTCCAAACATTTTACATTTTTAAACTGGTTTCAAGGCAATCCCAAAACCAGTTAAAAGCCAATTAAGAATAGATGGGCCATCCCCGAAGCTCGTTAAAGTTTTAAACCATATTGAAAATAATGAGCCCGCCAAAACTTAACAAAGGAACCAGAGATTTGGCGGTCAGATAAGCCAGGCCTCAAACCAGTATAATTGAGGCCTGCTTGTTCAGTAAAACAGTCAGTCAGCCAAAGCAGAGGACAGTAAGATCAAGTTCATCAGTGTAAGATTTGCAAAATTTCTGCATTTCCCCAAAGGCTGTTATTAATAAACGGGACCCTGCGTGGACATTTTAAATCATAAAGGGTACCCTAAATGGTGTCCGTGCCTCGTGGCAGAAAGCCTGTGGGATTTTAAAATGGATTCTGCAACGCAGACAGCATTGGAGAAATCGAAACCAAAGCTGCAGGTTTTCTGTGAAGAGAAACTTTGTATTTTGAAACCAGACAGGACTCTGAATTATGCATTAGACCGAATTGGAGACTAAAGGGTAGATTTTTCCGAAGCTGTCGGGAAGAAGGCGGGACTTCAACTTTCGGGTTTTTGACCTGCCTACTTCGACGTCCGGCCAATCCGTGCGATTTTCCCTTGATCGACCTTGTTGAGCCTGCCCAGCGGGCTCAGCAGGCCAATTAAGGGCCACCCGGCAACAGGTGACGTCACAGACTGCAATTTCATCTGTCAAGATTTCTTGACAGATGAAATATCAGTGTTTCACAGCTGTTTGAAGCTGTGAAACACTGACAGTCTGAGTTCTACCATGAGTCTTTCTGCACAGACACAGTTAGAACTCTTACCGGCACTCAAAGCTGAAGGCTGTCACTTTTCACAGATCACAGCCGTTCAGCTTTAAGTGCCGGGTGAGTGATGGGCTCCCGACGGCTACAGGAAGAAAGGCTGTAAAGGTAAGTACAGGTAAGTAAAAGTTCTTTACACACTTTAGACACACCTTTGCACTCATGCACCCATCACTCACCTGAGCGCAGACATCGCGACCCTTCCAATTCCTTCAACCTGACGGCCCGACTGCTTTAACCTGGCATGGTTTGGAGCCATCGGGAAACCCACACGAAACCCCTCAAAATAGGGATTAGGCTAAAAACTGGCTGTTAACTACCTGTTAACAGGCAGTTAATTGGCGCTAATCCCTTCCCACCTGGTTTCGGCGCGTCCCAGTGCAGTGCGGGCACCCGCTGCCCCTGAAACTTACGTGGGGCGGGGTTTTGGGTGGGATGGTGTCGGGACCCCCAAATTCGGGATTTCCCCCCCCCTCCACCCACACACCTGAAACCCCGCCCGACGGCACCAGGAAAATCTAGCCCTAAATCTAAATTCAGTTTAGGCCTATAGTTAAGTCCATCAAACAGTCTGCATATGTTTTCGGAAACAGATTAACACAGTCATCGAGGCTGGACAAGCCCATCAAGGAACTTTCATGACAATACAAGTCAATTATCGGGCTGGTAGATGTGATTACCGGCCATCTAAAACCAGTTAGTATGGATTGCTACCATTATTTTAAACTAGCACGCCAAAATTAAGAAAAGAACTAACCTGATTTGGCGCGCAGATAAGGGTTTTCAACGAAGGTATAATTGAAGGCCCCGGGTAGCATTGAAGAGTTGGTGTTCGAGATCGTCAGGTGCGTTCGTTGGTTGGTGTGCTGGTGCTGCTCCTCAGCCCCTCGCCCTCGTGGCTGCCACTCTTTCCCCATCCTGCGCTTACCCCCTGGCCTTTGCCCGTGCCCTTTCCCACTCCATCTGGAATTGCCCCGGCAATGAGTCAGGCAGACACGGACAATTCAAGCCAGGCGAGGTGAGACGCGATGAGGGGAGGAGGGAAGACCACCGGGGGGAAGGCCGGCTGAAGAAGACCAACTGAGGAGACGAGCTGAGGGAAGGCTTCGAATCATCGGGCCTTCAGCCTCGGCTGACCTTCGAATATCTGTGTTGAGTCTGTGTTTTCAAATGTAGTTATGCTGAATAACAGGACACAGACTACAGAAGTAATTAAACATGCAGGGCTTTGATTTGTCACTGCATGCGTGGCGTTTCGATATGCCATCAGGAAATTGTCCACCTTGTGTTGTAGTGGAATATGGTCTTCGCTCATGGCCTTTATCGCCTTTTTGAACGTTTGTACAAATCTCTCGGCCAGCCCATTTGTAGCCGGATGATATGGGGCAGATGTATAGTGTTTCACCCATTCTTTTTCATGAATTTCTGGAATTCTTCTGACATGAACTGTGGTCCGTAGTCTGAACATATTTGTTCCGGCAACCCATTTCTTGCAAATATGGTCCTTAGAACTGCGATCGTCTTCTCAGAGGTAGTGGTCGACATCTTAATCACTTCTGGCCATTTAGAATGTGCGTCTACTGCTATCAAAAACATGGAATCCATGAATGGACCTGCAAAGTCGATATGCACACGTTGCCATGGGGTTGAAGGCCATTCCCATGGATGCAGCGGTGCAATTGGAGGTGCATTTTGAACTTTTTGGCACCCTGAGCAGCTTTTAGTCAGATCCTCTATTTGTTTGTCGATACCTGGCCACCACACATAAGCCCTAGCAAGGCTTTTCATCTTGACTCCCCCCAGATGACCTTCGTGCAATTCTTTCAGAACTCTCTCCCTTAATTTAGGAGGAATAATCACCCTTGTTCCATACATCAATGTTCCTTGACATACGGACAGCTGTTCTCGTCTAGCCGAGAATGCTGGTAACAGTGGTTCGCCATGTGCTGGCCATCCCTTCACTGTCAAGTCGTAGACCCGAGACAGTGTCGGGTTATTTCGGGTCTCTCTCTCAATACCCGCATTGGTGACTGGTAAGCATTCGATGATGGTTGAGTGAAATATCTCGACAGGGTCAACTGCCGGTGCCTCTTCCGCTGTAGGTAGTGGCAGGCGCGACAGCCCATCAGCATTACCATGTTGCTTTGTACCTTTGAATTCAATATCATATTGATGTGCCCCTAGGAAAAGGGACCATCTCTGAAGCCTCTGCGCCGTCATTACCGGAACACCCTTCTTAGGGTTGAAAATGGAAACCAACGGCTGGTGATCTGTCAGCAGCGTAAACTTTTGGCCTTGCAGGTAATGGTTAAATTTCTTAACTCCCCACACGAGGCTGAGAGCCTCCCTATCTATCTGAGCATAGTTGCGCTCAGCGGAGGTCAATGATCTGGATGCGAAAGCGACTGGCCTTTCCGAGCCATCTGGAAACTTATGTGAGAGCACTGCCCCGATACCATATGGAGAAGCATCACAAGCTAAGCGAATAGGCAGCATTGGGTTAAAGTGAGCCAACACTTCCTTAGAGGTGATCAGTGCCTTGCTCTTTGGAAAAGCCCGCTTACAATCATCGCTCCACTTCCATGGTATTCCCATTTGCAAAAGAGTGTTTAGCGGGTGTAACACCGTGGATAAATTTGGAAGAAACTTGTGGTAATAGTTAGCCAACCCAAGGAACGACCTCAACTGGGATACATTTTCCGGTGCAGGAGCTTTTACAACAGCTTCGATCTTGTCAGGTGACTTATGGAGCCCCTCCTGGTCAATGACGTGGCCACAGTACGAGATTTGCTTTTGAAAGAACTCACATTTCTGGCGATTAACTCTGAGCCCATATTCTTTCAATCTGATGAGCACCTGCTCCAAATTTGCGAGGTGATCCTTATCGTTATCTCCTGTAATCAGGATGTCGTCCAGGTAGCATTGTGTGCCTGGGATTCCCTGCAATACCTGCTCCATGGCCCTTTGCCAAATCGCTGGAGCCGATGCCACTCCAAAAACCAGTCTATTATACCGATATAAGCCCTTATGTGTGTTGATCATGAGATACTGGCGTGACGCTTCATCAACTTCCATCTGTAGGTACGCCTGCGCCAGGTCTATCTTGGTGAAGTGCTTCCTACCAGACAGCGAAGCGAAGACATCTTCAATCCGCGGAAGCGGATATTGCACCGTGTGAAGAACCGGATTAACAGTGATCTTGAAATCGCCACAGATGCGAACATTCCCAGGTTCCCCCGGCTTGATGCTCAACGAACGCTTCATGACAGGAACAATGGGTGTGGCCCATTCGCTCCAGTCCACCTTGGACAGTACCCCTGAACGTTCTAGCCCTTCCAGCTCTGCTTCCCCAGCAGGTCATATCGCATAAGGTACCGGTCTGGCTTTTAAAAATTTTGGGTTTGCATGTTCTTCAACCTTGATGTTTGACGTAATTCCTTTCAGTGTTCCCAGTCCCTGTTGGAATACCTCCTTAGCATCGTCTAATATTTTGGACAGTCGTTTAGATTTGACGTCGTCCTCCTTACAGGCATCTATAGTCAGTGCTTGTATGGAATGCCAGTCCACATTTATTCTCCGGATCCATTCCCGTCCCAGTAGTGGCGGACCTCCATCAGGTAACACATACAAGTCCATTTTCTGACTTTCTTTACCATTGTAGACCACATTTACTTTTATCTTTCCTTTGGAGTATACTATTTGCCCCGTGTATGTTTTCAATACAATCTCCTTATCCCTCAGGGGAATGTGCGAGAATAACCTTTTGTAATCTTGCTTATTCATGACCGTTAATGCCGATCCAGTGTCCAATTCCATCTTCACTTGGACTCCTGCTATCCGAAGCATAACCCAGATAGTTTGGTGGTCTGCTGTGTTACCCACATTATGTATTTTTAGACAACCCAGTTCCTTACTGCTGGAATCTGAATCCATCTTCTGTTCATCCGAACTGTTCTCTGTCACCTTGTGTACTTTTCTGTACTACTCCTGCGGTGACTTTTTGCTGCTGGTCTTCTTTCCTGACCAGCATAATCTCGCTATGTGACCAAGTTTGCCACATTGCCTGCATTCTTTATCTTTGAACCAGCACTGGTTCTGGTCATGCGTTGTCCTTCCGCAACGATAGCACTTTACTGCGCCCAATGCCATTTCATTGGTTCTGAATTCCAATGGCCTTTGCTGTATCTCTGCAGCGCCTCGTGCTGCTGCCTCGTGCGATGCTGCAATGCTGAAAGCTTTGTCCAGCGTAAGGTCCTTTTCCTCTAGCAGTCGCTTCTGGGTTCCTTCCCTTAGGAGCCCACACACAAACTTATCTCTCAGTGCGCCTGCTAGTCCTGTACCGAACTGGCAGTACTTTGATAACTTGCGCAGTTCGGTTAGGAATTCAGTTGCTTTCTTCTTTAAGTTGAATTCTTTTGTAGAATTTAAATCGTTCCGCTATCAGCAGTGGCGTGGGGTTTAAATGCTCTTGCAGGATAGTAACAATGTCCGCGAAACTCTTCCCTACCGGTTTGTCTCATGTTACAAGGTTCCTTAATAACCCGTACGTCTTCGCACCCATCGAGTTTAATAGGGTTAGTTCTTTCTTATCCTCCGGTACCTCATTCGTTGTACAGTAAACTTCGATGCGTTCCACATATGTGGCCCAATCTTCCACATCGTTATCAAAAGCAGTGATGTTACCCGTTTTTGGCATCCTTGCTTAGTTTCCTTTCCCTTCGGATATGATTATTATTATTATTTTTTTTCAAGATGGCGGCTTTTCCCATGCTTGGTGGCTTTTCCCGCGCTTGTCTTCTTCCCCCGCCGACTCAAAATGGCGATTCCCGCGCTGTTGCCATACACGCCTCCCAGCGGTCCTTTATTTTCCCCTACGCTGCTGCTCTTGTTCCCCGCCGCTCCCGCGGTCCTTGTGGTCATTAACGCTTTTCTGGCTGCTGCGCGTCTCTGCCCCGATTGCAGTCCGGCCCCTGACACTGGCTGCGGTCATGTTCTCCACCCTTTTCATCGTTTTCCCTCCCCTTCTCTTACTGACAACTCGGCCGACTTCCATCCCGTGCCGCTCGATCGGGCTTACCCGCCGCTGCCGTCGAAGGGATGTTCACTGATGTTTGACTTCGTGGCCAGAAACCAACCCGGGTTCCCGATGGCCTCCCGTGCGATGCAGTGCCCAGCAGGATGTTGAGGGTGGATGTCCTTGTTCGACGCCCGTTTCCGAGGACGAAGCTTCCTTTGATGCAACTGCCGCTAGGTGCGATCAGACTCGTTACCACTGTTGAGTCTGTGTTTTCAAATGTAGTTATGCTGAATAACAGGACACAGACTACAGAAGTGATTAAACAGGTCTTTAGTGATTGAGGGTCAGGGCTGAACTGGGATATACTTTGCTCCGCAGGGTTTGTATACCGGTGTGGTCACCACTGGTACTACAATGTACAGGAGCCATCAAAAAGTAGTCCATCACCTTAAGGTATCCTCTTAAGGTGGTACAGGCTACATACACTACAATCTGCACACCAACTCAAACTGGCAGCTGTCGACGAAGAATCATCCCTGCAAGGTAAAGTACCCAAACAGAGACTTTAACTTTGGGGTACGCGAACCTGAACAATGACCTTGCAGCGCCCGAAAACCACGTGATGATGGCAGGCTCCAGAGAGCAACAAGAGCGAACCCCGAACCCAACCGCTGTTTTAAGTCTAACAAACCCTTTTGATTGGTGAGCATGAAGTTCTGACCCCTCATAGCTTAAGCTAGTTAGGTATAGGGGGTGGGATAAGGATAAGGGGATTGTTAAGATAGTTGTTTTCCCTCGATGTGCCGTGTGTTCCCCATTCCCTGTATATATAGATAAGTATATATATAACTATTATTCTTCTTTTGTAATTTTGCCTGTAAAAGTGTACACTAGTAATTTTTCCATAAGAGTGTATCAAGTTTTCCTCTTCAATAAAATCTTGGCTTTGTTTGCATCCAACCACCCATCCACTCGAGTCTTCTCTGTGCCGCCATCTTGTACCTAAATCCGGTGTCTAGAACCCAGGGGCGTGGGAGCGATTCGAACCGCTCACAAAACAGCCAGAGGCATAACTGACTGGGCGTACGTACGTGCCAAGCAACACCACCCACACAGCCCCCTCACAGAAATGGCGACAGCGGCAGGACACCGGCAACAAGGTTGCGATGCAGTAGACAGTGGTTCAGATGAGCGAACCGTGATGGAGGAAAGGATTTCTGATTATGTGTTTAGCAAGGTGAATATCACTAAGAAGTGGATCACCACTCTGTTAAGGGCTGGGCGTCCGATAGAAGCAGCAGCTAAGTGGACAGAGGGAAAGGAACACAAGAAGTCCTTAGAGAGGGCAGTTTGGCTGATGTGCTTTAAAAAGCATGTCCAGCTCTTGGATGGGCTCGTTGCAGCACAGGCAGTCGAGTTAAGGGAGTCAGCCCTGGAGATCCAGGATAAGGCTCTCGCAGGGGAAAAGTTATTAGTAGCTTTGCAAGCTTTGAAACAAGAGAGAGTACAGTTAGTAGGAGAACACAAGGCCCAGTTGGAATACCTACGGTGCCAAGTCACCAAGGCCAAGGGAAATGAGTTAAGGTTGCGGGAGAAAAACACCCGCTTGGCAAGGCAGATCAGGGAACAGGAAAAGAAGGTACAGGAGGTAAAAGCCGCTTATAAGCTAGCTAATGAACAGGGGTTTGAGGAGGCAGACCACGGCCCCTGTAAAGAGAGGATAGAAAATCTGAGCCGGGCCCTCCGGAGGGCAAAAGGCATGGTATGCCTCATAAGCCCAAAGGCAGGCCAGGCAGATTTTATGGGGAATGAAGGGAGAACAGTTCCAATGTCACCAGTGGTGCCCAGGGACGACCCGGTTGAGAAAGAGGAGACCTCACGGCCACCACCAGTAGCGCAAAGTTTCAGTGAGGTTTGGCAGCAAGGGGGGGTGGAACCGGGGGTGGAACCTGAAGCGGGGCCAGAGGTGGAGGCCGAGGTAGAGCAACCCCCGCCCGAGAGGCCGGAGCCGGGACCGATGTGCCCAGCATGGCATCGGAGGTTCGGCCCACCCGCCAATGGCAACATTGAGGGACCTCTCCAAAACCAGTTCATGTTACCCTTCGACACCCACCAGCTCAGGTTTATGGTCAACCATATCCTGAAGCTTTCCGCCAAGGGAGACCCCTCGATCCACTTCAGGGGAATAGAGCAGACCGCCAGTGTCAACGACTACGATGACGCTGAGAATGCCAAAATGCTGCTATTCTCCCTGGAGAGTAATCTCCTCCAATCCCTCTCTGACGAGTGTAAAAGGGGGCAGAGTAGGTATGAGGAGCTTAGAGATGCAGTTCTAGAGGCCATGGGGATGGATGAGGGAAGTCACTTCTCCCGCGTGGAGAAGAGGATCCAGCTTTCTGGGGAAACCCCGCAGGCTTTTGCGGACCGGCTGTGGCCGGTGTACCGGGGATGCCAGGCCGGACATTCCTGAACGGGGATTACCTGACGCATTGGCTCCATTGCCTGGTGGCAAACAGCTTGCCACAGGTCCGGGCCAAGGCAGAAGCCTGGTTCGACCCCAAAGATCCCCAGATCACAGAACTCACGGTAATTAGGCAGCTAACCCTAGCCTACAAAAATGGCAGGGAACTGATGCACACCCACCCAAGGGGAAGGTGCATGAGATAAAACCAGGAGTGCAGAGTAGAAAGGAATGGCACCAGGAAGGGAGTAACCCCCCCAACACAAAGACCAATTGTCACAGGTGTGGGAAGGATGGTCACTGGTGGAAGGAGTGCAAAAACACTTGGAAGGATAACAAGGGAAAGCATCCCACAGCCCCAGCCCAAAAGCGGGGGTAGGGACCCCTTCCGCAGAGGTCGAGTCCCATTTGGATGCCATGAGGTCCTTACTGACTGGCCAGGGGAGAGTAGCAGCCACCACCGGTGCTCTCACCCTGTCAGCCCCATCCAACCCAAAGCCATGACTAGAGCTGGCGCAGCCTGTGAATCTGTGTTGGCTCCAATATGATGAGTGGAGGAGACCCCTTTTGGAGATGAAGGTGGAAAAGGTGACAGGGACCTATCTGTTGGACATGGGGGCATCGCGCACCGTGATCTACTCAGCTAATCCCATCACCTCACCTCTCTCCAGCGGGGTCCCATACAGTCTATTGGGGTTCACGGGTAGGGAACAGGCTGGCTCGGTCTCCATCCCGCTTGCCATTCGGACAGGACCGCTCTGCTCCAAGTGGACGTGTGTCCTGATGAAATGGGATGTGGAGGATGGAAGAGGGGTCCTGGGGGCCGACTTTATCGTAGGTCACGGGATCCTAGTGGATTTGATTAATCACTTCCTTTGGGGGGCAGGAAAAGTAAAGAACAGTGAGATCGTAGTTATCCCGGGTAAGGAAGGAAAGGGGACCCTCTGCACCATGAAGCCCAAAGGGGATTATAACCTCAGGCTCATGGTCAGCAACACTCCACCCGAGTTCCAGGCATTTGTGCAGGCCCACCTGGCCACATTTGCCACTCACAAACACGACTGCGGGAGGGTCACAGGGTTTGAGGTCAGCATAGACGGGGACCCCATGGCCCGACCACAGAAACAGTATAACTTCCCCAGGGAAGCAGAGCCGGACATGGAAGCAGCCATGTCCTCATTAGTGCAGCAGGGAGTTCTGAGGCCGATAGCGACCCACGTGAATTCTCCGTTATGGCCGGTCAGAAAGCCGGACAATTCCTGGAGGGCCTCGGTGGACTATCGGGTGCTCAATAGCAACATTCCAGCCTGCGCACCCACAGTAGCAGCAGTTGCCGACCTCATTGGGAGTATTCCAGCACCCGCGACCAATTTCACGGTGCTGGATATTTCAAATGGGTTTTGGTCCATCCCTGTAAGGAGGGAGGATCAGTACAGGTTTGCCTTTACGTTTAAAGGGCAACAGTACACGTGGAACTGTTTGCCACAGGGCTTCCACAACAGCCCCAGCATTTTCCATCAGTGCATGGCCGACAGTTTGAAGAATTTTAGTCAGCCAAGACAGTTGGTTCAATATATGGATGACCTGCTCCTGTTCACTGATTCAAAAGAGGAGCATGGCCCACTATTGGCCGAACTGCTGGAGCTGTTAGGACAGAAGGGTTTCAAGGTAACTCCCAAGAAAGCGCAGATCGGCCAGCAGGAGGTGAAATTCCTCAGTCTGACCGTGCGTGCTGGAGAAAGGGCCATAGATAAGGCTGGGGAAGGAGAGTCCCGGGACCTCTATTGGGCAGGTCCGGAAGCCACAGTCCAGGAAAAGGGAGGCACACGGGGGGGTAGTTTTGGCCCCGGACCTAAAGCGGGTCCGGGCCCAAGGTCCCGTCTGCACAATCGTCCCAGTGAGGAAAGAGAAAGAGGAGCCCCTAGTAGGTCCGTTCGGGGCAGCGGGCGAGCCTTCAACACAGGTTTTAAAACAGGCCGCTGGTTATATCAGCCAGTGTAAGCTGTTTACACCCGAAAGGGGAAAGCAGCCAGTTAGGAAAAGGTCTGAGGACAAAGATCCTCAGCCCGCAGCAGGAGCGGGTTCACAGACTACACAGGCAGGCGCTGTGGCTTGCTTGAAGGGAGGGGCCATCCCGCCCATCGGTTGGGACACTCCCCCACTCTTCTGGGATCCAGACGAGGAGGAGGGACCTGAGGGCGAAAATCCCGCCCCTAACCCAGGTGTAGAGAGGGAGGGACCTGAGGTCGAATACCCTGCCCCGGACCCAGCCATGGGACCTGGGGGCAGAGACTCTCAGCTCGCAGCAGCAGGCTGCGAAAAGTTACCTGCCCCCAGCCCAGGTTCGGGAGGGCTCAAGCCTGGGGGAGCAGCGGTTCGGGTAAAAGGCCCAGCGGCCAAGACAGCCCCACCCGTCAAAGCCCCTAGAAGGTCCCCACGGACACCCCAGCCGAGAAAGCTGTGGTATCTTGAGGTGGCCATAGATGGAGACAGACACAGGTTAACTCCTTAACATGGTGTAATCAACACTTGCACATAAAAGCTTCTGCCATGAGGCAGCAAAAACAAAGAGTACAACCAGTGCAGTTCAGACTTAACTCAGGAGAGCAATTGCCACAGCACCACCTGGTGGATCAGGTTACTCATAACCTCCCAGGTTACTGCACTCCTCCCCCCTTAAGATTGCTGTATGCAATTCTTAAACAATAACCCTTACTAGCTACAACGTTTTAATTAACCAGTATGCTCTAACCATGTTTAACCCCTGACTAATTTAACAGGTTTGTATAAGTCTTTCTGGTTGCTTGCGAATCCTTTGTGAACGTCTTAATTCCACTTGTGGTGGATTCTCAGATTCATTCGCACTTGAGATTGGAGTAGTCTCTGATGTTGGTTTTACTCTGTCCCGCTGTGGCCTGGCAGTACCAGTGTCCACTGGCACCTTATAAGCCGTGCTGGGTCCTGGAACAGCCTCCTCTACTGCCCTTTGTTCCATCTAAGGCAGTTCCCCCTGCTGCCGGTTGAAAAGCTGATCCACATGCCGACAAACCCGTCGACCATCCCCTAGTAACACGGAGTACGACACAGGTCCTGTAATGTCCTGGATTAGTCCTGGTATCCATTTAGGTCCATAACCAAAGTTCCGGGTGTACACAGAGTCCCCTATTGCGAAATGGCGAGCTTTAGTATGTTTCTCATGGTACGCTTTTTGGCTTGTTTGTTTTGTCTCAACCTTGCTTTTGAGATCTGGGTGTATCAGGTCTAACGTGCACCGCAACTTTCTCCCCATCATCAACTCAGCCAGAGAAAGCCCCGTGGTAGCTTGGGGGGTTATACGATAACTAAACAAGGCTCTATTGAGCTTGGTCTCCAGGGTGTCACCTGAGCTCTTCCTCATGAGCTCCTTAAAAGTCTGCACGGCTCGCTCGGCTAACCCATTTGAGGCTGGGTGATATGGAGCCGAGGTGACATGTGTGATTCCATTCCTTACCATGAATTCTTTGCTCCCTTCACTAACAAAACACTGTGCATTGTTGGATACAATCATTTCTGGAATACCATGCGTGCTGAAGCTGTTCCTGAGACAATTCAGTGTGGCATCAGTCGTTGCAGAGCTCACTGGATAAACGTCGATCCACTTTGAGTGAGCGTCAACCAGCACCAAAAACATTTTGCCCATAAAAGGTCCCGCATAGTCTATGTGAATTCTCCTCCAGGGTTTGCTGGGCCACTCCCAGGGATGGAGTGGTGCCCCGGCAGGTGCTTTCCTCTGTTCCTGACATATCGTGCATGACTTTACCTTTGACTCAATTTCAGCATCCAAGTTAGGCCACCACAGGTAGCTCCTAGCCAGTCCTTTCATTCTAGTCATTCCTGGGTGCGATTGATGCAACTGTTCCATCAAAGTAGAGCGTCCCTGCTCTGGGACTATGATGCGTGCTCCCCATAGCACACATCCATCTTGGACACTGAGCTCGTGCTGTCTCTGTCTGTACGGCGCGAACTCTGGTCCCTCACGGTGATCTGGCCAGCCTTTCAACACATACTCACGGACCCTTGACAGAACGGAGTCCTTGGCTGTCCAGCCCTGGATTTGCGCTGAAGTCATCAGGGGACTGATCCCCTGATCCAGCATCAGGACGTGCTCCTCAGGGGAAGTACTGCGAGGAGATTTTGAGAGGGGCAGGCGGCTGAGAGCATCCGCGTTCCCATTTTCCTTGCCGGCTCTGTACGTGATCACATATTCATAGGCTCTTAGTATTACTGCCCATCTCATTATTCTCTGTGATGCCATTTGAGGCACCGCTTTCATCTCATTCAGTAAGCTAATAAGAGGCTTGTGGTCAGTACTGATTACAAACTTCCTCCCATATATGTACTTATGGAATTTCTTTACTCCAAATATAATGGCCAACCCCTCTTTATCAAGCTGTGAATAGTTCTTTTCCGCAGCTGTGAGCGTGCGTGAAACAAACCCGATAGGCCTTTCCGCTCCATCTGGCATGCGGTGGGCCAACACTGCCCCCACTCCATAGGGTGATGCGTCGCAGGACATTATCAGCTCCTTCTTCTCGTCGTAATGCACTAACACCCTGCTGGACTGAAGTAGCTCCTTTGACTGCTGAAACGCTTTCGCTTGCTTTGGCTCCCAACGCCATGGCTCCTCCTTTCTCAGCAGTTTGTGCAGGGGTGCCAGCAGCATCGATAAGTTTGGAAGAAACCGGTTATAATAATTCAGGAGCCCTAGATAGGCTTTCAGTTCAGTCACTGAGGTGGGTGCCGGTGCATCCTGCACTGCCCGCACTTTCCCTGGTAATGGATGGAGGCCTGTGGCATCCACCCGATGTCCCAGGAATGTAACTTCCTTCTCCATGAAACTACACTTACTCCGTTTCAGGCATAGCCCCACCTCTTCCAGCTACTGTAGCACTTTGTCCAGTGTTTTTAAGTGATCCTGATCATCACTTCCTGTTAGCAGAATATCATCTAAGTACACGGCCACCTTTGGAATGCCCTGCAGAATGCCCTCCATAGTCCGTTGGAATATTGCTGGGCTAGAACTGACACCAAATGGTAACCTGGCATACGTGAACAGCCCCTTGTGCGTGTTCACCGTGACAAACTTTTTTGATTCTTCATCTAGCAATATCTGCTGATACGCATGACTCATGCCCAGTTTGCTGAATCTTTCTCCCCCAGCGAGTGATGTTAACATGTCCTCCATTCTCGGAATGGGGTACTGTTCCAGTGATGATACTCTGTTCACTGTTAACTTATAGTCACCACACACCCTTACGTTACCGTCGGGCTTCAATACCGGGACTATTGGTGCCGCCCAGTCTGAAAATTTCACTGGTTCTATTACTTTGTCCTTTAGCAGGCGATCTAGTTCCGCCTCAACTTTGGTTTTCATTGCATAAGGTACCGACCTTGGTTTAAAGAAATGAGGCATGGCATCACTGGCTACATGAATCTTGGCTGTGACTCCCCTTAAGGTGCCCAGTTCGTCCTTGAACACTAACTCATGCTTCATCAGCACTTCTTGCAGTGCCTCTGTACTGTCCTCCATTTTATTCATTGCCTGCCAGTCCACACTCAACTCACTGATCCACCCTCGCCCTAACAGGTTTGGCCCTGACCCTGCTACCACTACCACCGTAAGCTCTTTGGTGACTCCTTTGTGTTCCACTTGTACTTCGGCCGCCCCCAAAATGTCCACCTTCTGTCCTGTGTAGGTTTTGAGACTAATGGGGCATGTACCTAGCTCTGGTACTTTTGCTTCCCCCCATAGCTTGGCGTACTCAGTCTGCGACATTATGGCTACACTACATCTGGTGTCAATCTCAAACTTTACTTGACCTCCGTTCACTATCAAATACTGAGTGAGAGGGGGTACGTTGGGCCTTGAAGTGTCTATACTGTATATAGTGAAAACCTCCTCACTAGACTCACTAGACTCGTCCTCTTGTATGTAATTTGCCCGCTTTGTGTACTTCTCCCTCCCACCTTTAGCATGCTTTGCCCCTTTAGCACTGCTTCTCTCACTCACTGCCCTTTTACAGACTTTCTTTAAGTGCCCTATTTTTCCACAATTGTGGCACTTTGTCTTTGCAAACCTGCAGTCCTTTGCATAATGGCTCATCCCGCCACATCGGTAGCAATCCCCAACCCCGACTGGTGGACTTTTCGCGCCAGCTTCCATCTTGAAAACAGCTCCTCCCACTGGATTACTCCATTTCTCCTTGCTCATACTGTTTAAGTCCTTAATGTCCTTGTTAGCCATCTCCATGGCTTGTGCTTTTTTAATTGCCATCTCAAACGTTAATCCTTCTTCTGACAGCAACCTTTGCTGTATACTGTTGTTGTTAACTCCGCATACTAGTCTGTCCCTTAACATGACTGTGAGCGCATTTCCAAAATTGCAGTCCTGTGCGAGCTTCCGAAGCTCCTCCACATACTCAGTAACGCTTTCTTCCGGCCTCCTAATCCTCGAATTGAATTTCCATCTCTGTACTATTTCACTAGGTTTTGGATTGAAATGATTCTTTAGTAGACTCACCAACTCATCAAAAGATTTTTCTCCTGGCCGCTCCGGGCTCAGCAGATTCCTCATACGTGTATAGGTTTGCGCTCTGATGGGCCTTCAATAACCACAAAACTAGAAGTTATAGACTTAAACAAGTTGGCTTTTAATCACTAAGATCAGAGCTAACATCTCAACACGCCGACTGGTTCACAGGAATGAGTCATACAGATCCTGGGATCTTTATGAAAGAGAAGACGGGGGCGGAGCCAAGAGCCAAGACCTGGAACCTCCCAGGTTAGTCGGGAAAGAGGAAGTGAAACTATACACAGTGGGGGAGGGTAATATAGATGAGTGCAAAACGAATACAGGATCAAGACAAACAGATTTCATTACATTCGCCCCTTCTATAGATTTAGTCCATCGGGGTGATGTTTCTTAAAAGTTGGTATAAGTGAATTTGTCAGGAGGTTTTGCAGTTCTCAGTGATCGGCGCAAAGCCGGTTGGGGTGCCTCTAGGGGACTGGATTCTGGTTCCTCCGCTGTCCGGGCCTCCGCAGTGTCTTCCAGGTTATCTGCAGTGTCCTCCAGGTTAAAGTTGGGTATTGATACCTCTGGGCGTCCTGTCTCTTTGTAGTGTAGGTTTTCATCGGGTAGTCTCCCATCGTTCTCTCCGCTCCCCGAGGGAGCGAGGTCTTTTATGGAAACAGTGTCCTCTCGCCCGTCAGAGTATTCGATATAGGCGTACTGAGGGTTTGCATGGAGGAGCTGTACCTTTTCCACAAGGGGGTCCGTTTTATGGCCTCTCACGTGCTTCCGCAATAGTACTGTCCCCGGAGACGTCAGCCACGCGGGTAGAGATATGCCCGAGGTGGATTTCCGGGGGAAAACGAACATCTTTTCGTGAGGGGTAGCGTTAGTGGCAGTACATAACAGAGACCTTATGGAGTGGAGCACGTCTGGGAGGACTTCCTGCCAGCAGGAGGTCGGAAGGTCTTTTGACTTTAAGGCTAACGTGACAGCCTTCCAAACAGTAGCATTCTCCCTTTCCACTTGCCCATTACCCCGGGGGTTGTAGCTAGTGGTTCTGCTAGTGGCTATCCCCTTCGAGAGCAAGAACTGGCGCAGCTCATCACTCATGAATGACGTCCCCCTATCGCTGTGTATGTAGTTCGGCATGCCAAACATGCAGAATAGATTACAGAGACACTTGATGACCGTGGCACTGGTCATGTCTGGGCAGGGAATGGCGAAGGGGAAGCGGGAATATTCATCAATGATATTGAGGAAGTATACGTTATGGTCGGCAGAGGGAAGGGGTCCCTTGAAGTCCAGACTTAGGCGCTCGAATGGCCGTGTGGCTTTGATAAGGTGTGCATGGTCAGACCTGTAGAAACGAGGCTTGCATTCCGCACAGATGCGGCAGGCTCTGGTCATTGCCCTGACCTCCTCGATGGAGTGGGGCAGATTGCGGGACTTTATAAAATGGTATAGTCGGGTGACCCCTGGGTGACAGAGGTCGTTGTGGAGACCCTGTAATTTGTCCGTATGAATGCTGGCACACATTCCCCGCGATAGGGCATCTGGGGGTTCATTAAGGGCTCCCGGCCTGTACATAATATCATAGTCGAACGTGGATAGTTCGATTCTCCACCTGAGTATTTTGTCATTCTTGATTTTCCCCCTTTGTTTGTTATTAAACATGAAAGCCACCGACCGCTGGTCGGTGAGCAGGGTGAAACGTTTGCCAGCTAGGTAGTGTCTCCAGTGCCGCACTGCCTCCACTATAGCCTGTGCCTCCTTCTCGACAGAAGAGTGCCTGATTTCAGGTCCCTGAAGGGTTCGGGAGAAGAAGGCCACAGGTCTCCCAGCCTGATTGAGGGTCGCAGCTAAGGCGAAGTCTGACGCATCTCTTTCGACTTGAAAGGGAATGCATTCGTCCACTGCACACACTGCAGCCCTTTCAATGTCCTGTTTAATACTGGTGAAAGCCTCCCGAGCTTCAGCTGATAGTGGGAAGGACGTCGATTTAATGAGGGGTCGGGCCTTATCAGTGTAATTGGGCACCCATTGGGCATAATACGAAAAAAATCCCAGGCACCTTTTTAAAGCTTTGGGATTGTGTGGCAGGGGCAGTTCCTTTAGGGGGCGTAATCGGTCAGGGTCCGGTCCAATTACCCCATCTTCCACCACACAGCTGAGGATACAGAGACGGGTTGTGTTGAAGACACATTTGCCTTCGTTGTAGGTTAGATTCAGCTTTAGGGCAGTTTTTAAAAATCTCGCAAGATTTAGATCGTGGTCTTGCTGGTTGTGCCCACAGATAGTGACATTGTCCAGATAGGGGTAGGTAGCTTGTAGTTTGTTCTCGTCAACCATGCGGTCCATCTCACGTTGGAAGACCGAGACCCCATTTGTTACCCCGAAGGGCACTCTGAGAAAATGGTAGAGGTGCCCGTCACCTCAAAGGCGGTGTATGGGGGGTCCTCCGTTCTAATGGGGAGCTGGTGATACGCGGATTTGAGGTCGATAGTCGAGAAGACTCGGTATTGCGCAATCTGGTTGACCATTTCTGATATGCGGGGTAAAGGGTAGGCATCCAGCTGGGTATAAATATTAACAGTCTGGCTGTAGTCAATTACCATCCGTTTCTTTTCGCTATTTTTAACTATGACTACTTGGGCACGCCACGGGCTGGTACTGCATTCAATAATGCCTTCCCGCAGGAGTCTGTCCACTTCCGCCTTGATAAAGTGTCTGTCTTCCAGACTGTACCGTCTACTTTTGGTCGCTATGGGCCTACAGTTCGGAGTGAGATTAGCGAATAGAGGGCGGGCTGATTTTTAAGGTTGATAGGCCACAGACTGTGAGTGGCGGCTGGGACCCGCCATATGCTAGCGTGACACTTTCGTGGTGGCACTGGAAGTCCAGGCCCAAGATTACATTAACACAGAGTTCTGGCATCACAAGGAGTTTAAAATCCTTGTAGTCCATGCCTTTTACAGTCAGTGTTACCACACAGTAGCCCAAAATGTCCGAAGTGTGGTGCTTAGCAGCCATAGCAATTCTGCTCCGTGTAGGGGTTACCGTTAATGAGTGCCGCCGTACCAGGCTAGGGTGGATAAAACTCTCGGTACTCCCAGTCAATTAAACATTTCGTTAAATTCCCGTTTACCTGTATGTCCATCATGGATTTTGTCAACGGGTGTGGCCTGGATTGATCCACCGTGATCGAAGCCACTGTTGGGCCCTGGGTGGCCGTTGAGTCGGGAAAAGATGGCGGATCCCAAGATGGCGGCCCGCACAGCACGCACGAGGCGGTGACGGAGTTGGAAATCGGATTCCCCCTGCAGACTTTGCTAAAATGCCCCTTTTTCTTACATTTGAAGCATGTAGCGTCCTTCGCTGGGCATCGTTGTCTGGGGTGCTTGGCCTGGCCACAGAAGTAGCATTTCGGGCCTCGAGATATTGCTGCTGTAGTAGGACTCCTGGGTGAACTTCTGTGTGGGGACTCCGGTGGCGTAGAGCTGGTCTGAGACCTGGATGGGGAAGATGGCTGATTCCAAGATGGTGGCCCCCTCGGCGCGCACGAGGCAGTGAGGGCCGCATGGCCGGAAGAATAAGAGTCAGAGTTTCTCTGGGCCACATCCAGTGATCGCGCAGTGTCCACTGCCTTTTTTAAGTCCAGGACCTCCTTCTCCAGCAGTCTCTGCCGGATATAATTCGATTTGAGGCCCGTGATGAAGGAATCGTGGACCAATTCATCAGAGTACGCGTTGGCTGTCATGGCCTTCCAGTTACAGTCCCGGACCAGGTCCTTTAGGCCCTGTAAGAAATTGTCCATTGATTCCTCTGGTCGCTGCCTGCGTGTAGCCAGCAGATGTCTGGCGTACACTTCATTTACCGGCCTCTGGTATTGGGCCTTCAGGATAGTGATGGCCTCCGTGCAAGAGGTGGCGTCCCGGATGAACGAATAAATCCGATGACTTACGTGAGTAGTCAGTAGACTCAGTTTACCTACCTCGCTAGCGGATGAGGCCCCCGCGAAGAGTTCGAAGCATTTGAGCCAGTGTCCAAATTGATTTGATGCTTCAGCAGAATGTGGATCCAAGTCCAGATGCTTTGGTTTTAGGAGTCGATCCATCCTAGTATTCTTTAGTGATTAAAATTGATGGGCCTCCAATAACCACAAAACTAGAAGTTATAGACTTAAACAAGTTGGCTTTTAATCACTAAGATCAGAGCTAACATCTCAACACGCCGACTGGTTCACAGGAATGAGTCATACAGATCCTGGGATCTTTATGTAAGAGAAGTCAGGGGCGGAGCCAAGAGCCAAGACCTGGAACCTCCCAGGTTAGTCGGGAAAGAGGAAGTGAAACTATACACAGTGGGGGAGGGTAATATACATGAGTGCAAAACGAATACAGGATCAAGACAAACAGATTTCATTACACGCTCCCACACAACTCAGTAAAATGGCCCTTTTCTTTTCAGCACTGTCCACCTCGTTTGCCATAAAGAAATGGCCCAGTATTTCACAATACTCCTCCCAAGACTGTGACTTGCTGTCAAATGGTGCCACGGAGCCTACCGTTCCTGCCATCCTTGGAGTCCGGTCACTTCAGCCAAAAAATCAAACTCCGTTTCGACTCCCGCGGCCTAGCCTCGTGCTTTTCTGACTAGTTTGCTAACTAACCCGAGCACCTCTTCCGAATACTCCAAAACTCTTCCATCCTTTATTCTTGTCACCATATGTGGTATCTTGAGGTGGCCATAGATGGAGACAGACACAGGTTAACTCCTTAACATGGTGTAATCAACACTTGCACATAAAAGCTTCTGCCATGAGGCAGCAAAAACAAAGAGTACAACCAGTACAGATCAGACTTAACTCAGGAGAGCAATTGCCACAGCACCACCTGGTGGATCAGGTTACTCATAACCTCCAGTTACCAAGGGCCGCCCCTCGAGTCAGGGGGAGGTCCAAGGACAGAGGTCCTCAGCCAGCAGCCATGAGCTGCGACGGACCAATAGCCAAGGACGGTGCGGTCACGCCGGGGGTAGCGGCAAGCCGCAGTCCGACCAGGGATTAGCCTGGCCACCCGGAGATGGGCGGCGGATGTATATAGTTTTAGTTTAAGTTTAAGGTTTAAGTAAGGTGTAATTATTTGGCTTAAGTTTGGGTGTTTATAATTTAAGTTGAATAAGGTGATGGGTTGTTTTAAGTTAAGTAGTCTGTTGAGAGTGTATCTTTGGGTCGAGGTCGCAGGACCCGACCATGCTTCACCAAGCCAGATAACCTCTTAGGGACCTGGCTGCATGTTTTTACATCTTTTTGCAGGAAGATTTTCGGGATGGAATGGATCGTGATCCTATTCGCCCTGATCGGGATGAGTAAGGAGAGGAGGGGCAACGTCCAAGACTCCCACATCTACGGGTGTTCAGGAGACAAGGCGCCCCTGGCGATCGATGGAAACGGTAAACGGGATGCGGAGGAAACTGCCGTCTACTTCCACGAGGGAAGGTGGCCAGGATGGTTGGGGTCCAATTCGTCTCAGTACTCCAGCCAAACCGGATTCATGTACGGGGAAGCCTCCCTCCTGTGCCCCAGGGTACGAGTCGTTACCACGAGGGTCAGCTTCACCGTTGGAAAGCGAATATGTTTGACGTGTAAAGGACACATTCCACTGGATAGGTGGTGGTGGCTCAGGAAGTTGAGCAAGGACATGAGGAACCCCGAAGTCGAATGGGAACGGTTGGGTAACAACACCCATTGGACAATTACCGGGACTCATGGAGGACTAAGCGTGTGTTGGGACAAATGGTGGGAGCCAGATCAAGGGATTTACATCTGTATGTGGGGGTCAGAGACGGTGTGCCCCGCAGGCATATCCATTATTTTCCACCGGTAGTGGCAAGACGCCGGGGATGGGAGGAGGTGGGACACCAGCCTGAAGGCGTGCGCAGTCCCATTCTCCCCGATCCCAGTCAACGCCACTGAGCTGGTAACCCGCCCCCGTAAGCCCCTGCCCACGGTGCAGGCAGCAAGGTTATCCAGGGAAGATTGCCCCACAGCCACCAAGGGACCAGGGAATGGTTTGGTACTAGTCCCCACCGATCAGATGCTGTACCAGGGGGTACACTACGCGGTAGCCTCCGTGATTTTAAATCTCACGGAGGTACATTTACCGGAGTGGTGCCCCAAAGAAACAGAGCAGTTATACCAGGCCCTATTGAAGGACAATTTAAGAAATTTTACGAGTTCGATTTTGCCCACGTGGACAAGACCGAACTCTACACCACACACTGAGAAGTTTTGGGCAATGCAGGGAGACAAAGAAGGGGAGTATGGACTGATGTTTTTACTGCGTTTAATACTGGGTCCTCTGTCATCAACAGCTTGGATGGCATAGAGCTGCAGACCCAGATAAACGGTGTAAAAACACTGTTAAAACGGATATTGCTGGATGAGAACAAGGTAGTGGGCTCAGAGTTGCATGAGGACCAGGCCATGACAGTCCATTTAAAGGAGATCATAGCCGAGTTGGAAAAGCATGCAAAGACGGTAAATGCTCTCATAAGGGAGGACAGAAATGCTTCTGACCAGGCTGCGCAGAATGAGGTGTGCGTGTTATACGGGACGTGGTTACTGGGCGAGGAGCGCAGTAACCTGGTGGATTTAAAACAAGGTTTGGTCCCCTCCTGGATTAGCAACAAGCACCTCGCAGCCCTCCACCCTTTTGAGAATGCATTGAGCCCGTGCCAACTCCAGCTAGCCTCCGAAGCCTATCCAGTCCCCATGGATTGTGGGTGGTCCAACCACACAATCATGGGAGTAGTAGTTAGGATGCTGGTCATGGGTAGGACAGCCCGACCCACACCGGTATACAGGGTTGAGAATATTGGAGTCATTCAAGGGGGTGCACACATTCATTTCACAGCAGTCCCGCCTTACATCATTAAGTGGGAGCACGCTATGACAGGTACTGACCTCTCAGGGTGCCAGAGCCGGGGAGCACACATAATCCTGTGTCCCCAGCACTCGAATGCCTTTTCAAAACCGCAGTGTGGGTTCAGAGCTGCTGACGCGAAGCCTATAAATTGTACCATGGAGGCAATGGCAGAAGGCCATGTTCCACCGCAGGTAGCATATATAGGGGGTGGGACATATTGTGTCACCACCGGCGCGTCCCACTACCAGCATGGACAGCATAGCTGGTATCCGGTTAGTGACAGCAGTTTCTGTTTCAAACCCGAGACAGAAGTTCAAGTGGCCCAGGAGTGAATTGCCCCCATTCCTGAACCCTCCCCTGTTCACCTCACTGTGAAGGAGAACTTTACGAATTTGCAAAAGTATGTAGTGCACTTTGGCTACGAAATTCCCCCTCTCCCTGAAAATCTGACCAAAATACTCAAGGCCGTTATAGTTTTGCAGATACATTTTTATACACTCGAACAGAAAACAGTAGAGATAGGGACTAAGATATTGGATATTGTGACTCCACCCTGGTGGAACATTTTCAGTAATATAGAGGTCCCTTCGTGGATCAGACTGGCTTCCCACATTCTCGTGGCTTGCCAGTTAGGGATAGTGTTGTATTTAGTTTGTATCCAGTGTAAGGGAAAAGGTCGGTGGTCAGAATTCCGAAACCAGAGGATTTGGAAAGAATATTATGTAAAGGTGGAGGGAGATACGCCGATTTAAGTCCTTTTTCCCAGTATTTTGATGAAAGGATTGTTGTTTCTTTGTGTTTGTTATTTTTAATCAAAGGTTTTTCTTTTGTTGTTTTTTTGCGATGCGGTTTAATAAAGATATGTGCACCAAGTGGTGCAGGGATGTTGGACCCCCTCCATGCTTGGATGTGTGTGTAAAGTCTGTAATTTTACTCTCTGTATGCTGATGTACACTACATTTTCATGGAATGGGAAGTGCATGTGTCGTGGGTATATTAGATAGGTGATTACAGGGGAAGGTTGACTATGGAGGGTCAGAAAAATTTTGCTCACCTTAAAAGTATGATAATTCAAGCAAGTTTTAGTATCACAGGGAGGACTGTAAGATTTGCAAAATTTCTGCATTTCCCTGAAAGCTGTTATTAATAAACGGGACCCTGCGTGGACATTTTAAATCATAAAGGGTACCCAAAATGGCGTCCATGCCTCGTGGCAGAAAGCCTGTGGGATTTTAAAATGGATTCTGCAACGCAGACAGCATTGGAGAAATCAAAACCAAAGCTGCAGGTTTTCTGTGAAGAGAAACTTTGTATTTTGAAACCAGACAGGACTCTGAATTATGCATTAGACCGAATTGGAGACTAAATCTAAATTCAGTTTAGGCCTATAGTTAAGGCCATCAAACAGTCTGCATATATTATCGGAAACAGATTAACACAGCCATTGAGGCTGGACAAGCCCATCAAGGAACTTTCATGACAATACAAGTAAATTATCGGCCGGTAGCTGTGTTTACCGGCCATCTAAAACCAGTTAGTATGGATTGCTACCATTATTTTAAACTAGCCCACCAAAATTAAGACAAAGAACTAACCTGATTTGGCGCACAGATAAGGGTTTTCAACGAAAGAATAATTGAAGGCCCCGGGTAGCATTGAAGAGTTGGTGTTCGAGATCGTCATGTGCGTTCGTTGGTTGGTGCGCTGGTGCTGCTCCTCGGCCCCTCGCCCTCGTGGCTGCCGCTCTTTCCCCATCCTGCACTTACCCCCTGGCCTTTGCCCGTGCCCTTTCCCACTCCATCTGGAATCACCCCGGCACCGGGTCGGGCGGACACGGACAATTCAGGCTAGGCGAGGCGGGACGCGACGAGGGGAGGAGGGAAGACCACCGGGGGGGGAAGGCCGGCTGAAGAAGACCAACTGAGGAGATGGACTGAGGGGAGGCTTTGAATCATCGGGCCTTCAGCCTTGGCCGACCTTCGAATATCTGCACACCAACTCAAACTGGCAGCTGTCGACGAAGAATCATCCCTGCAAGGTAAAGTACCCAAACAGAGACTTTAACTTTGGGGTACACAAACCAGGACAACGCCCTTGCAGTGCCCAGAAACAATGTGATGACGGCAGGCTCCAGAGAGCACCAAGAGCGAACCCCGAACCCACCTGCTGTTTTGAGTCTAACAAACCCTTTTGATTGGTGAGCATGAAGTTCTGACCCCTCATAGCTTAATCTAGTTAGGTATAGGGGGTGGGATAAGGATAAGGGGAATGTTAAGATAGTTGTTTTCCCTCGATGTGCTGTGTGTTCCCCATTCCCTGTATAAGTATAGTATTATTATTCTTTTGTAATTTTCCCTGTAAAAGTGTACGCTAGTAATTTTTCCATAAGATTGTATCAAGTTTTCCTCTTCAATAAAATCTTGGTTTTGTTTGCATCCAACCACCTGTCTACTCGAGTCTTCTCTGTACCGCCGTCTTGTACCTAAGTCCGGTGTCTAGAACCCAGGGGTGTGGGAGTGATTCGAACCACTCACAAAACAGTCAGAGGCATAACTGACTGGGCGTGTATACGCGCCAAGCAACACCACCCACACTACCCCCCACCACCCTCACATCAGGAAGATCGGAGAAGGAGTTCAGTACAGCTCATCATCAGAATCGGAGACTTGAACAAAGAAGAAGAAATGAAGATCGTGGCAACCAAAGGTTTCAAGAAACCAACAGCTACCAATATTACCACCAACCAGGGAATACTGGGCCACCGCGACCAACAAGAAACCAACCACCGAAAATTCGAAAATCAAAGACTTGTTCCCACTCTACAGGCTAGTCTGACTTAGCCCTGGGTAATATATTGACACAAAAGACCCTAAAACGTAGCCTAACCAAAGAAAATTGGGTACTCACCCAATACATCCAACTACGCAGCTAACCGCATCAGCAGACAAACCCAAACTGAAGACGCAATGCAGGTGCAGTCTTCTACCACATCCAGGGTACAGCAGGTCCCAACCGCCACAACTAAGGAGAACCCTGAAATTGCGAACATAGGGTCTGATGAAAGGATGGAATTGAAAGAAATCAGTATTTGTAGGGAAATGGTGTTGGGAAAATTGATGGGACTGAAGGCCGATAAATCTCCAGGGCCTGATAATCTACATCCCAGGGTAATTAAGGAAGTGGCCCGAGAAATAGTAGATGCATTGCTGGTCATCTTCCAGAACTCGATAGAGTCTGGAAGAGTACCCATGGATTGGAGGGTAGCTAAGGTTACCCCACTATTCAAAAAGGTGGTAGAGAAAAAGCGGGGAATTATAGACCGGTAAGCCTGACATCGGTAGTGGGGAAAATGTTAGAGTCCATTATAAAAGATGTAATCGCAGAGCACTTGGAAAGCAATGACTGGATCGGACAAAGTCAACATGGATTTACAAAAGGTAAATCATGCTTGACTAATCTACTGGAAATTTTTGAGGATGTAACTGGTAAAATAGATAAGGGAGAACCAGTAGATGTGGTGTATTTGGACTTTCAGAAGGCTTTCGATAAGGTCCCGCATAAGAGATTAGCGTGCAAAATTAAGGCACATGGGATTGGGGGCAAGGTATTGACTTGGATAGAGAATTGGTTGGCAGACAGAAAGCAAAGAGTTGGAATAAATGGGTCATTTTCCGAGTGGCAGGCAGTGACTAGTGGGGTACCGCAAGGATCAGTCCTAGGAACCCAGCTGTTTACAATATATATTAATGATCTGGACGAGGGAATTGGATGTAATATCTCCAAATTTGCAGATGGCACAAAGCTGGGTGGGAGGGTATGCTGTGAGGAGGATGTCGTGAAACTCCAGTACGATTTGGACAGGTTGGGTGACTGGGCAGAAACATGGCAAATGCACTATAATGTGGATAAATGTGAGGTTATCCACTTTGGTGGCAAAAACAGGAAGGCAGATTATTATTTGAATGGCAATAGATTGGGAGAAGGGGAAGTGCAAAGGGACCTGGGTGTTCTTGTGCACCAGTCGCTGAAGGTAAGCATGCAGGTGCAGCAGGCAGTTAAGAAGGCAAATGGTATGTTGGCCTTCGTAGCAAGAGGGTTTGAGTACAGGAACAAGGATGTCTTGCTACAGTTGTACAGGGCCTTGGTGAGACTGCACCTTGAGTATTGTGTGCAGTTTTGGTCGCCTTACCTGAGGAAGGATGTTCTTGTCATGGAAGGAGTGCAGCGAAGATTCACCAGGCTGATACCTGGGATGGCAGGAATGACGTATGAGGAGAAATTGTGTCGATTGGGCTTATACTCACTGGAGTTTAGAAGGTTGAGAGGGGGTCTCATCGAAACCTATAAAATTCAGTCATGCCTGGACAGACTAGATGCAGGAAGGATGTTTCTGATGGCCGGGGAGTCCAGAACCATTGGTCATAGTCTAAGGATAAGTGGTAAGCCATTTAGGACTGAAATGAGGAGGAATTTCTTCACCCAGAGAGTGGTGAACCTGTGGAATTCTTTGCCACAGAAGGCAGTGGAGGCCAGTTCATTAAATATATTCAAGAAAGAGTTGGATATATTTCTTAAGGCTAAAGGGATCAAGGGATATGGGGAGACGGCAGGGACAGTTTACTGAATTTGGATGATCAGCCATGATCTCATTGAATGGCGGAGCAGGCTCGAAGGGCCAAATGGCCTACTCCTGCTCCTATCTTCTATGTTTCTATGTTTCTATGTTTCTATCTGTCAAGAAAGTCATTTGGTGAGCATTTCCTGGTCCTCTGGATTTCAACCTATTTAGGATAGTGGGGTTGGGATGGTAAGGGATTTTTGTCTATTTTAATTCTCCCTCGCATATTCCGAGTGTTCCCCACCCTTTTAGAGCATAAGTTTTATTGTATTGTATATTTTCCTGTCTCAAAATAAATATCTCAATTCTTTTGATGAACCCAGGTGTCTGTTGCAAGTTCATTACAACCCCCAAATAAGTCCAAAGTCTAGAACAAAAAGGGAGTGGGAGCAATTCGAACCACTCAAGGGAGTCAGAGGTGAAGCTGACCAAACCCCCACACACCACCCCTTACAGCATGGCAATCGCGGCAGGACTTTGGCAAAAGGGAAGTAATGCAATAGACCCTGTGTTTAATGAGAGAACGAAGATGGAAGAGAGGGTTTTCTCTTATATTTTTGAGAAGGTGAATATCACCAAGAAATGGGTGACCAGTCTGTTGCGTGCTGGGCGTCCCATGGACACTGCAGCCAAATGGACTGAGAGCAAGGATCAAAAGAAGTCAGTAGAGAAGGCCATCTGGTTGGTCTGTGCCCTACGACAGATCCAGCTTTTAGATCAGCAGGATAAAGCTTTGACAGCAGAGCTGCAGGAGGCAGCCAAACTGTCTCAGGCAAGAGCTATGGCAGGGCAGGAACAATTGCAGGATAAAAGCAAAAGATAGGAAGGAGAAAAACAAAAGTGGCAGTCAGAGAAATCAATGGTTTAACTCAAACGTGGCCACAGTAAATAATAATTCTAATAGGTCTAAGAGCGTTAATAAAACAAGCCTGAAGGCTTTGTGTCTTAATGCGAGGAGCATTCGTAATAAGGTGGATGAATTGGCTGCGCAAATAGAGGTAAATGAATATGATTTGGTTGTGATTACGGAAACGTGGCTCAGGGATGGCCAAGGCTGGGAACGCAACATCCAGGGGTATTCGATATTCAGGAAAGATAGGCAAAAAGGAAAGGGAGGCGGGGTAGCATTACTGGTTAAAGAAGGGATTAACACAATTGTAAGGAAGGATATTAGCTCTGATGATGTGGAATCTGTAAGGGTAGAATTGAGAAATACCAAGGGGCAGAAAACGTTAGTGGGAGTGCTATATAGACCTCCAAACAGTAAGGCGGAGGTTGGGGATGGCATTAAAAGGGAAATTAAAGAAGCGTGCAATAAGGGCACAGCAGTCATCATGGGTGACTTTAATCTACATATAGATTGGGCTAACCAAAGTAGTATCAACACTGTGGAGGAGGAATTCCTGGAGTGTTCAGGGGATGGTTTCCTGGACCAATATGTCGAGGAACCAACCAGAGATCAGGCCATCTTAGACTGGGTATTATGTAACGAGAAAGGATTAATTAGCAATCTTGTTGTACGAGGCCCCTTGGGCCGGAGCGATCATAATATGATCGAATTCTTCATTAAGATGGAGAATGAAGTGGTTGACTCAGAGGCTAGGGTCCTAAATTTAAATAAAAGAAACTACGATGGTCTGAGGCGCGAGTTGGGTAGGATTGATTGGGGAATGTCATTCAAAGGGTTGACGGTGGATAGGCAATGGCAAACATTCAAAGACCGCATGGATGGACTACAGAATTTGTTCATCCCAGTTTGGCATAAAAATAAAACAAAAAAGGTGACTCAACTGTGGCTAACAAGGGAAATTAGGGATAGCATAAGATCCAAGGAGAGGACATATAAATTGGCCAGAAAAAGCAATAATCCTGAGGATTGGGAGCAGATTAGGATTCAACAAAGGAGGACAAAGGGATTAATTAAGAAGGGGAAAATAGAATATGAGAGTAAGCTTTCAGGGAACATAAAAACTGACTGTAAAAGCTTTTATAGATATGTGAAGAGAAAAAGATTGGTGAAATCAAGCGTAGGTCCCTTGCAATCAGAATCAGGGGAATTTATAATGTGGAGCAAAGAAATGGCAGACCAACTAAATACATATTTTGGTTCTGTCTTCACAAAGGAGGACACAAATAACCTCCCAGAGATGCCGGTGTAGGGGGGCATCTTTTAACTGATTTAAGTTAATTTACCTGGTCTTGCAGCCTTTGCCTGCACTCTGACCAATTCCAACCTTTTACCTGGTTTACGGTAATTCACCTGGTCAGGCAGCCTGCTGCTACACTGTAAACCAATGTCCAATAAACCAATTTTCAAACAGCGGTTTCGAATCGCTACCCCACCTTCCAGTTCTGACTGAAGGACTTATAATTAATGATATTAAAATGGACAAATGGTCTGGATGAGAGAAAAATCAAGCTTTATTAACTAAAAGAAACTATACCACACGAACACAGTAATTACAGTAAAATTGCTTAAATGGAGGAAGGCAGATGGCAAAAATGAGGGGTACGTGGCTACAATGTTGATTTAACAATCTTAGCAATACCCCCTTAATTACCACCCTGAACTCCTTACTAGGTTGCCTTGCTGAGGAGTCAGAAACCTGCTCACTTGGGGTCCAGCGAAGTAAGAGCTAAGAGAGAGATAGCTTCTCAGGAGCTATCTTTATACCTGGAAAAGTCTGTCTGCAAAATTTGCACCCAAAGTTCCAATACACAAGAGAAAAGCTGTGATTGGTTGATTCAAAGTGGTTGGAATGGGTTAATGTGTCTGCACTGTGGGGCCAAAATCTACCCGCCCACATCCGGAGCTCACCTGGGCTAAAACAAAAGGGAATCCAACTGCCCTATTGTCCAGAATGATGTGTGCTTCAAAAACCCATTCAATTCCTAAACTGTTGCATATCAAAATCCGTTCCATGGCTTCAGTATCTCATTGTCTGTGAGTGCTTTGAATAGCTGAATTGCTGTGTAAACAGAAGCAGTTTCAATCGATTGTCCTGTGGTTAGTCTCAAGTGGGCTCATCTCTTATGTCAATAAACAACATCGATTGCTTAGAAGGGAACCTCCGTTTGATTGGCATGTCTTTGACTGCCACTGTAGATCCTCCCACACAGACATACTCCAAGCTGCTTCTTTGTCCTTTTGCCATGCTTTCTCTGCCATGTTTTTACTGATGGCCATTTTAAAACCTCTTTGAAATATACAGTTTGAAACTCAGAGGTACCATTTTAATAAAAATGTAATGTCTTAGATCCTGATGTTGCCCAAGTGTTGCTCTGTCCAATGCAGCTTTTCATGATTCTGGGTATGTTTTTTAAAAAAAAAACACTGTCCTACCCAGAGGCAATTCAAAACATATAATTCTTCATCCACGATGTGGAACAGTATTTTCAATCTTCAGGGAAAAATAGGGGAATTTTGCAAACCCGTACATTCCCACCTTTTGATACTCCCAACTTGATTGAAGTATCAACTCGAAGGAGTGCGCAAAATTTCCAGACCCCCTCACAAACAACCATCCCCTGTATTTACCTAATAGCTATCTGCCACGGATTCCCCATACCATCTATTCCCCTAAAATTCGAGAAAAAACCGTGGTACGGTAGGCATCTTACAGATACATCAGTTTACAATAAGAGGTCTCATACCCCTACATGCTTGTAAAATTACAATGCAATCAAAATTTACAATCATGTTTTACATTATAACTTATTACAAAATGTTGCAATCTTAGTTACACAATGTAATCAAAATGATCCCAAGCGCGGAGAGGGTCCTACTCCTCTGCTCAACTTGGAGTTGTCACAAAATGATCCCAAGCACGGACAGGATCCTACGCCTCTGCTCAACTTGGGGCTGTAACACAAAATACAAAAAATCTTGAACAACATGCTTAAACGAACCCCGACCATCATGTGCCAATGATGGGTCGCAAAATTCGAGTGGGTATTGCTCCTCCCACCCGGGCAGTAAATGTACCTTCCACTCCCCTTTGATTGTCTTAAACTTTGAAACAGACAGAATGGATTTACAGACCAGCCTGCTCTGCCAGCCCCGAGCCGTTCCCTTGTCCCTTTGTGGAGGCGAGGTACCCCTCATGTTTAAGATACCTTGGCACAGACCGAGACCGGGGAATATGGGATCATGACTCCCAGTCCCTCCCCCTCCCATCTACCCTTGACTGGCTGCAGAAAATGATGGGTGCCTGTGTGGCGGCTCTCACTGGCCCCACGCTCAAACTTGGATCCCAAATCCGGCCACCCATTCATCCTCCACAGCCACACTTACACTAACTTTACCCGTGGGCCCCCGGGTGAGTTCCTCTCTCCCCCGACTGCACCCACACAACTCTTGGGCCTCCCCCTCCCTTTTACAATCTTTCCCGGGCCATCACCACCCACTCCCAGGGAACGCGTCCCTATCTGACAAGGCGCCCGCGCTTCCCCACCATGACTCCTCAACAGCAAGGTCTCCCGCAAGTGAACTTCGGTCAGGATAGTGCTGGGTTGGGGGCCGTGCCCCACCCAGCTGGGGCCATCTCTTCTGCATAGGAGGAGTAGGCAAGTTCCTCCGGACCCTGTCCGGTTTCTCCCGAAGGTCGCTGCAGGGTTTCCCTCTGGATTCGTCCGGTGGCGAAGTGATCCCCAACATTCTGAATCCATATCTTCATTCAATGCCCAGCTCGGGCTGGGCGAACGGGGCTGCTTCTTGGTCCAATCTCCTGCAAAACTTAAAAGGACATGCAGCCAGGTCTCACTGACCTGCTGCCTTAGGTGGAGACATGGTTGGGTCCCTCGACCTCAGACCAAAATACAAACATTTGGCACACTTATAAACTTAAACTTTATACTAACTTAAAATTACCAGTTAATTCTAAACTTACAATTTACACCTTAAAAGCAAGCTATATACACACACATAGCTATAATACAAATGCCGCCTGTCTCCGGACGGCCAGGCTAATCTCTGGCACTGTCGCAGATTGCTGCTGGCTGCAGCAAAGCTGGACTGCCTCCTGTCTCTGGTCCCTCGCAGCTTATGGCTGCTGGTATGGGACCTCTCTTCTTTGGCTTCTCCCTGGTTCAGGAGACCACCTTACTCCACTGTAAAGTGGGTGACCATCTTGTCTCGGGCTTGCGGACCCGCTGAGGCCTTCTGAGGGGCGTCTCTGTGGAGGAAACTTTGGCTGGAGGACCCTGAGCCAGGGTCGCAGCCCTAGCTGGCTGGGAACCTTCTCCCCCTGGTGCCAACAGCCTGCACTGTATAAGATACCTGGCAGCCTGCCGGTACTCTGGGTTTGCCTCCTTTTCCCTGCCCACTCCTGTGCTGGGGGCAGGTATTCCCTGACCACCCGCTGCTGGTGGCTGCAAATCCTCCTCTCCAGGTCCACAACCTGGTGTCAGTTCCCCCCCTGTGTCCCCTGTAAGAGGAATTACTATCCCTGCCTCCCCAGGGTCCCACATCATGGGGGGAACCATTCTAGAGGCTGGCTGGGAAGCTGGTCCCTTTAAACAGGCAACTGCGCCTGCGTGAATCTTCTCCCCTGAGTCCCTCGGCAGAGGTTGTGAAGCCTCTGTATTCAAGCAGGCGAGTGCGCCTGCGCAAACCTCCTGAAGAAGAGCCGCTGGGGTCCCGCAAGCAACTGCGCCTGCGCAAACTATCTCGCTAAAAAGGGTTGGAAGAACCGCTGAGTCTTCCAAGCAGGCCGCTGTGCCTGCGCGTATTGTTTGGGAAGCGGGGATCTTTAAACGGCTGACTGCGCTTGCACGCTCAGCCTCACCGTGAGCAAGAGCCGCTGGGGGTTCCAGGTCCGCGACTGCACCTGCGCAAAACCCGGTGTTGGGGAACCTCTTCCCTCAGCTGCGCGGCTGTGCTTGCATGGCCCTCCTTTTGTCAAAACTCTCCCCTCAGGCGCGCGACTGCGCCTGTGCGGGAAAACTGAGGAAGGTCCGCTGGGGGTACGGGCTGGGGAACCGTGCCTGCGCAAACCTGGTCTTGGGAAACTTCTCCCCTCAGGCGTGCAACTGCGCCTGCACGAACCTGCTGTTCAGAAGACTGGGGGATTCCTGTCTGCAGACCAGTGACTGCGCATGCGTGGGCAGTCTCCAAGCGATCTGTGAATGGATGGGCAGCAGCCTGCTGATTTCTGATCCCAGGCTGCTGCTTCTCCATTTCTAAGCCACGTAACCTTTTCAAATTTAAACTTTGGTTTGAATTTAAGCTTTTGCCAAAATTTAGGTCCCACTGGGGTAGGGAAGTGTCCCAATTTGTGGGTTGGACAACTTTTCCCTGGAGACAAGCCACAGCGCCTGTTTTTACATTCTGTGAACTTGAACTTGTCTGGCGGGCAAACTCATAGGCCTAGAAATTCAGTATAGCCACTTTTGGGGCGGTAAAGTCGGGCGGCCGCTAAAGTTTGCGCCCGGCGCAAAGTCGCGCCCCCTTCGCCGATATTCAGTCGCATCGCCCCAAGAGGTTGTTGCTGCGCTAAAACAGGCGATGCATGACTATCTTTAGGCGCTAAGCCGGCGGTGCTGAGCGAGACCCCCGAGGCCGGGCGCAGCGCAGGTGCGGCGAGTTCTTGATTGACGGCAGACACTCTGGCGCCGGTCAGCTCTTAAAGGGGGAGGGTGGATTTGTTTGCCTGCCACGCCCTGCACACTGCAGCCCTCAACCTAGGCCTGACCACTTCAGCTTCACCTGCACAACGCCCAGGGCTATGGAGAAGGCCAGGGAGAGAGCGCAGCGCTTCAGCGACGGTGACTTGAGGCTGCTGGTTGGTGGAGTGGAGCGCAGGTGCCATGTTCTGTTCCCAGCGCCTACCGGAAAGCCTGGAGGGAGGTCTCCAACAGGGTGTCTTCCAACAGCGTGGTTGCCAGGACTCCTGTGCAATGCCGGAAGAAGTTCAACGACCTCACTCGGGTTGTCAGGGTGAGTACCCTTTCCATTGTCCTCCTCATCCTTGCATGTGCACCTCACTTTATGGGCAAAGGGACCTGAAAGCCCTAATGGCCAGCCCTCATCCAGCAGCTATGGGACTGGCATGAAAATCACTTGCACATTCAGCACTTTACACACTGTACAAGCTATTCGACCATGGGAGGCATTGCAGACAAGATCAGGGCTACACACTGTACAAGCTATTCGACCATTGGAGGCATTGCAGACAAGATCAGGGCTACACACTGTACAAGCTATTCGACCATGGGAGGCATTGCAGACAAGATCAGGGCTACACACTGTATTTAGAGGCCGTCCTTTCTCTTGCAGGCCAAGGTGGCGCACAACCGGCGCAACCGAACTGAGACCGGGGGAGGCCGTCCTGACCTCAAAGAGCTCTCCGACCTCGACCAGCGTGTGGAGCGCATTATGGCAGGCCGGCTGATTGGCCCCGTCGCCAGTGGAGATGCCGACCCTGTTCTGGGCACCAATGGTAAGGGCATCACCTTTTGGACCTCTCTCGTTCCACTTGCGCATGAGATCAGCATCCTTTGCCACTGTCCGACCAATGCGGTGAATGGCAGCACTCATGCCTCCCTCACTGCCGCCCTGTCCTCACTCTAAAGCTACTCTTGTGCCTTCCTGCTTTCAGATGGTGAATCGCCAGGTGAGGAGGCGGGCCCTCAAGCTGCCACTGTCAGCCCTTCGGAAGACGAGGAAGAGGAAGAGGAAGCCGGCCCATCAGTGCCACCCTCAGCCGCGCCAGCCCATGGCGATGTAGGGGACACGTCTTCCCTGGAGGGGAGCCAGGGGGAAGGGTCGGAGGAGAGTGAAGCTCCGGGGCCCAGCGGCCTGCAGCAATGTGGGAGGGGTGGGGAAGCTCGGCGGACTTCTCCCCAGAGGGTGAGTGCGGCCTCCAGTCCTGCGACGGTGAGCGCAGAGGAGGTGCGCCTCCTAGAGGAAATGGCCGTCCAGGCTGAGTGCAGGCACACTGAGCTCATGGCTGCAGTGGCAAGGATGCCTGACTCCATAGAGTCTCTGTCAAGGAGTGTGCAGCAATTCGGAGCAGCACAGGCCAGGAGTCTGCAACAATTCAGTGCAGCACAGGCCAGGAGTCTGGAACAATTCAGTGCAGCACAGGCCAGGAGTCTGCAGGACTTCGCGGCAGCACAGTTGGCTTCTAGCCAAGTGCTCAGTCGTGCCGTCCATTCACTGGCTGGTGTCATGCGGACACAGACCAGGGCCACACGGGCACTAACTGCTGCCACCCTCGCTGGATCAGCCAGGCATCGCCAGGGCACTCGCCGTGCAGCAGCAGCCCAGCAGTCTGTTCTTCAGCTGTTTGCTGCGCATGCTGCAGTGCTGGCCCGTGCGAGTGCCAATGTCTCAGGCGACCAGCGAGCACCTGCGATCTGCCAGGTTGCCACCATTCCTGCAGCCGACACTGCCACTCCGCCATTGCAGCTGCCACGAGCTGCTGGACAGACTGCTGCCGCCCAGCCAGAGTTGGAGCAGTCAGCAGCCGGCCACTCCAAGGCCAGAGCTGGTGAAGGCCAACCCCCAAGGGCATCTGCCGTCTCGCCATCTGCCCCTCAGCAGCCTTCCCCCAGCCTTGCTGCAGCCACTGGGCTCCCATTGAGGAGGAGCAGCAGGGCGGGTAGGGGCCAGGCAAGGATGCGCAAGGCATCGCCCTCGCAGGGCAAAAAGTAGAGGTATGCACAAATGCCTGGTGCTTGTTGTAATGCCGACACTGGTGCAGTTGTTTTTGTGTAAGGCCGAGACTGGTGTCTTTCTTTCTTTTTGTAAGGCCGAGACTGGTAGTTTTGTGTTTTTGGAGGGGGCTTCTCCACATGAGCATGTAATGTGGGAAGGGCAGAGTTTTTCAATAAATTATTGTGGTTAAATTGCAGTGTGCATGGTTTTTTGGTTAAGTCCTGGTTGCCCTGCTCGGCTGAGGGCTTGTGGAGCGGCTACATTCATCTGCTGACATTGGCACAAGCCATTCCCTGAGAGGGGGCCTAGAACCGACGTTCAATAAGCCGGCGACGGGCGGCCCTTGCACTTTGTGCCTCCCTCCTGTGCTGGTCCTCCTCCTCCTCCTGCTCCTCCTCCTGAGGTGGTCCTCCAATCTCTGGTGGCAGTGCCTGAGTCCTGCGGATAGCCAGGTTGTGCAGCATGCAGCAAACGACCACGAAATGGGAGACTCGCTCCGGCGAATACTGTAGGGCTCCACCAGAACGATCCAGACAGCGGAACCGTTGCTTCAGGACGCCGATTGTTTGTTCGATGATGTTCCTGGTCACTTGATGGCTCTCGTTGTATCCCTCTTCAGCAGGGGTGCTGGGCGCACGGAGCGGGGTCATCAGCCAGGTACACAAAGGATAGCCTTTGTCCCCGATAAGCCATCCTCGTGGGTGAGGCTGGGCCTGGAACATGTCTGCCACAGAAGTCTGTCGCAGGATGAAGGCATCGTGGCTGCTGCCTGGAAAGCGGGCATTGACAGCTAGGATGAGCTGCCTGTGGTCACACACCAGCTGGACGTTCAGCGAATGGTAGCCCTTCCGGTTGCGGTAATCCTTGGCATTCTCCAGAGGTGCCCGCAAAGCCACATGCGTGCAGTCAATGGTGCCCTGCACCATGGGGAAGCCCGCGAAGGCTGCAAAGCCCATTGCACGCTGTTGCTGCTTGGCAAGGGCCATGGAGAAGGAGATGAACTGACGTCTCCTTTTGAAAAGGGCATTGGTCACCTGGCGGATGCAGCAATGCACGGCGAACTGGGAGATGTTGGCAATGTCCCCAGTAGCGGATTGGAAGGAGCCGATGGCATAGAAGTTGAGAGCCACTGTCACCTTCACTTCCACTGACAGAGACGTCCTGCTCCTCAACTGTGGCTGCAGATCACCGCCAAGCAGCTGGCAGATCTCTGTGACCACGTCCCTTCTGAATCGCAGCCTCTGAACACACTGCTCCTCAGACATGTTGAGATAGGAGAACTGCTGGCGGTATACCCTGGGTGGGTAAGGCCTCCTTTGCCGATGCCTGTTGCCCCCTCTCCGTCTAGCCAGGGCTGCCACTCTCTCACGGCGTCTGTGAGCCCTTTGGATGTAATTGAGAAAGCCAGCGTTGACACCCATTGCAGCCCCCATAATATGCTGGCAAACAATGAGATGTCAATGAAGGCAAAGACTAGTGGAAAGCTGTGGCCTGAAGCCAGAAGTACCTGTCCGAGTGTTGGGCCAAAGCAGAAAGCTATCTACCTTGGTTTCTCTCCAAAGATCCGTTTCTCAAGAAGGAGTGCTGCGAAATGGCAGCCTTTTATAGTGCAGGAGGAGTGCCCTTTAATTTGCGCCCCCCGCGCCCCACATCGGCTGAGCACCGTTCCACTCTAACAGTCGCTAGGGGCGCCAGGCGCACAATGGGGCGTCGCCACTGAAGTTCCGGTTGGGGGTGCACAAAGGGCGTTGCACGAGGAAATGACGTCATGATCTGCGCGCGCAGCTGAGCGCGCGCAAAGACTTTGCGCCGCCGCTAAATCTCTAGTGAAGTTGGGGCGAGGCGCAGTTCGTGCTGCGCCCGGGCGCTAGCCGCCTAGCGCCCGACATCTACTCCTCCTAAGGCGCTAACGGCTGGCGCAACCAACTGAATTTCTAGGCCATATACTCTTACCTGGGTGGCTTTAAATGGGGAATTTTGGACTTGGACCTGCCTTTGGTCTGGGGCCAAAACTATCCCCTGTGTGCCTCCCTTGTCCCGGATTTCTGCTGCTGGACCTGCTCTACAGGGGTCCCAGAACTCTCCTTTCCTGTTCCCTGGCTTAAACAGCTTACTCTGCCCTGGAATGGCTCCCCCCCCCACACAAGCCACAGCACTTGCCTGTGAAATTGTACCTACTGTGGGCTGAGGATTCCTATTCTCAGGCTCACTCCCAGCTGCCTGGTTGGGGTTGACTTTAAATCCCTTTCTTTCCAATCATAGTGGGGAGGCAGAGGTGGGCGAGGGGGCTGCAGCACCACTGATGGCTGCTACCTTTCCCTGATTGGCCCTCATGAGAGATTTAACATCTCCAGGACAGACTCGATTGTGTCTGTCTCTGCCTTCTGAGTTGGGGCTGCACGGTTCCTGGCTGTATCATCTCTCCCAGGCCTTTTACAATCCCTGCGCCAGTGGCCCTCTTCCCCAAACTTGTAACAAGTGACCTTGTTCTGGGAGGGATGGCTCCCCTCCTGGCACCACTCTTTCTGATATGGAGCCCCAGGTTTATCGAATTCCCTATCCAGCACCGTTCTGGGTGCTGCCTGTGGGATGGTTCTACTTGGGCTGCCAGTAAAATCCAGCTGACCTGCCTTCGGGCTGATCAGGCAAATCATTCCCCTTGCGACCTTTAAAGCCACGTTAAGGCTTTCTATCTCTGCCCTACAGGGGCCATGATCTACTTCACTAAACCTTTGGTCGCAGGCCAGCTTATAGGCTGCCTTTACTTCCCTAAGCCTTTCCTCCTGCTCTGTTACTTCTGAGATGAGGCGGGCATTCTCTTCCCGCAGTCTCATCTCACTTTCCCTGGCCTCAGTGATTTCCTGCACCAGGCGCTCTATAAATGCCTGGCATTTTTCAAACTGGGACTCCCGATTCCTGGCCTCTTTAACCTCCTCCTGCACCCTCATCTCACCCTTCTTAAGGCAGCCACCTATACCATGATAGGTCAGCCTACACGCTGCCGCTAACACCCACACGGCGGCTACCTGTTGTGTATGTACCTTTAAGGGAAGAACTGGTTTTAGACTGCAGTACTGGCAGTGACCACCCCTGTATAAAAGGCCCTAGCAGGCTTCTGTATTTCAGTCTGAAGTTGCCCTCCTGTTCAGTAAAGTACCTGTTAAACTGTTCTCCCGAAGTCCGTGTATTATTGAGGCGCGGACTTTACAGTGGCGATGAGTAAGTTCGAACTCACCTGCAGTGTGGCATCATCTCACGGGGATCTCGCCCTGAGAGGAGGTTTCTTGGAGGTCGTAGTCTGAGCAACGGGTGTCGACCACGGGCAACCGCCCAAAGAATTCATCGGTATTCGGAAGATTGCGGGTGAGACTGTGGAGAGCTGTGCTTAGCTCCCCAGTGGAAGTGTTCCAGCAAATCGTGCTGGTAGCAGGTAGTGCGCTGACCTTTCCAGACTGCGGCGGGCTCAAGCTTGATCGAGCGGCTCTACAAAACGAGCCGCGCAGCATCACCAGGAAAAGAAAACAAGACAGAGAGAGGGTGGAGCGCACAGGGCGTGGTCGGTGCTCAAGAACCGGGCAGCGGAGTGAAAATAAACGGGGGGGAAGGAAAGCGAGACGCGCAGAAGCCGCAAGTCACCGCCATTACCCCATAGAACGCTAGGAGCAGCGCGCCAGCAAGGGGAAGAAGGTAAAGCGCGGGAGGCGCCATTTTATCCCGTTGGGGAAGAAGGAAAAGCATGGGAGGCGCCATTTTATTCCATTGGGGAAGAAGAAAAAGCGCGGGAGGCGCCATTTTAAATCATCCAAGATGCCGAAAAGTGGCAGTATCACTGCTTTCGACAATGAGGTAGAAGACTGGACCACGTATGTGGAAAGAGTTGAAGTGTACTGCAAGGCAAATGAGGTGGCCGATGGGAAGAGGGCGTCGGTATTATTGAATTTGATGGGCGCGAGTACATACGGCCTATTGCGAAATTTAATTACGCCACCTAAACCAATGGAGAAAAGTTTTGAGGAAATTGTTAATATATTACAGGAACACCTAAACCCTACGCCGCTGCTGATAGCAGAAAGATTCAAGTTCCATAAAAGAAACCAGCACAAAGATGAGAGCAATGCTGACTACCTTACGGAACTACGCAAGTTATTGAAGCACTGCCAGTTCGGAGCAGGACTGGCAGGCACCTTACGGGATAAGTTTGTCTGTGGGCTCTAGAGTGAAGGAACCCAGAAACGACTACTTTCAAAAAAGGATCTGACGCTAGAACAGGCTTTCAGCGTGGCAGTATCCTATGAAGCAGCAGCACGGGGAGCTGCGGAAATACAACAGAAACCACAAGAATACAGCGCTAACGAAATGGCGTATGGAGCAGAAAAGTGCTATCGCTGCGGCAGAACAACCCATGAGCAGAAGGACTGCTGGTTTAAGGACAAAGTATGCAGGCAATGCAGAAAAATGGGACATATAGCAAGAGTCTGCAGGTCGGGAAAGAAAACCAACACGACAAGAACTACTAAGGAACAGTTCAGGAAAGTAAAGAAACTGACAGACAGTAGTTCAGAAGATCAGGAGAGTGATAAGGACTCCGGGAGCAGGGGACTAAGTTGTCTAAAGTTACACAACGTGATCGCAAAGGAAGATCACCGAACCATTTGTGTCACCCTCATGATAGCAGGGTCCCCAGTAAAGATGGAATTGGACACAGGATCAGCCCTAACTGTCATGAATCGACAAGACTATGAGCGGCTATTCTCACACATACCCTTAAAGGACACGTCCATTATATTGAAGACATACACGGGGCAAAAGGTCTACCCCAGAGGAAAAATAAGGGTGCCAGTTAAATATAACAGCAAGGAAACACAGAAACTATATATGTATATACTACGAGATGGAGGACCACCATTATTGGGACGTGAATGGATCCGAAAGATACAATTGGATTAGCATTCCATTCTGGCGCTAACGGTGACTGACAAAAAGGGTGATGACGTCGCACCTGGACGTCTGTCACAAATTCTATCTGACGCGGAAGAGGTGTTCCAGCAAGGAATTGGGATTCTAAAAGGAGTAAAGGCAACCATAAAGATTGAGGATAACGCAAAACCAAAATTTTTCAAGGCCAGACCGGTGCCATACGCGATCCGCCCAGCCGTTGAAGCTGAACTGGAGAGTCTGGAGTGTTCGGGTGTGCTGTCCAAGGTGGACTGGAGCGAGTGGGCCACACCCATCGTTCCTGTAATGAAGAAAGTATTGAGCAGCATGCCTGGGGAGCCAAAGAAGGTTCGCATCTGTGGGGACTTCAAGGTTACTGTGAACCCAGTCCTGCACACAGTACAGTATCCACTTCCACGGTTAGAAGATATTTTCACCTCACTATCTGGAGGGTAACGTTTTACAAAGATTGATCTGGCCCAAGCGTATCTACAAATGGAGGTGGAAGAAGCATCTAGAAAATACCTCACAATAAACACTCACAAAGGCCTTTACCAGTACAATTGACTGGTATTCGGGGTAGCATCAGCCCTGGCTATTTGGCAGAGGGCAATGGAACAAGTCCTGCAAGGGATCCCGGGGACCCAGTGTTATTTGGACGACATCCTGGTTACGGGCGAAAATGACAATGAACACCTAGCCAACCTGGAGCAGGTGCTCATGAGATTACAAGAATATGGGCTACGAGCCAACCGCTCCAAATGCGAGTTCTTCAGGAGACAAATCTCGTATCGTGGCCACATGATTGATGAGGAAGGGTTGCATAAGTCGCTGGACAAGATTGAGGCTGTAGTCAAGGCTCCAGCACCGGAAAATGTGTCGCAACTGAGGTCGTTCCTTGGGTTGGTGAACTACTACCATAAGTCCTTGCCGAATTTATCTACAACTCTGCACCCACTGAATGCCCTGCTGCAAACTGGAGTGACATGGAAATGGAGTGATGAGTGTAAGCGTGCCTTTCAGGAATGTAAATGCCTAATCATTTCAAAAGAAGTATTGGCCCACTACAACCCAACACTACCGATTCGGTTGGCATGTGATGCGTCACCCTACGGCATTGGAGCGGTACTGTCACACAAATTCCGTGACGGTTCAGAGAGGCCAATAGCTTTTGCGTCGCGCTCGCTAACCTCAGCCGAGCGTAACTACGCCCAGATTGACAGGGAGGCCCTCAGCCTGGTGTGGGGGGTGAAGAAGTTCAATCACTATCTGCACGGGCAGAAATTCACTCTACTGACTGATCATCAGCCCCTGGTCTCCATTTTTAACCTAAAGAAGGGCGTTCCAGTGATGACGGCGCAACGGCTGCAAAGATGGTCACTTTTTCTAGGGGCACATCAGTACGACATAGAGTACAAGGGTACGAAACAGCATGGAAATGCTGATGGGCTGTCACGCCTACCATTGCCTACGGTAGAAGAAACACCTGCAGTGGACCCTGTTGAGATATTCCATGCGACCATAGTCGAATGTTTGCCTATTACAAACTCGAGTATAGAGAAGGAAACCCGAAATGACCCGACACTCTCTCGGGTCTACGATTTGACGGTGAAGGGATGGCCAGCATATGGCAACTCACTGTTGCCAGCATTCTCACCAAGGAGAGAACAGCTGTCAGTGTGCCGGGGAACCTTGATGTGTGGATCCCGAGTGGTAATTCCACCCAAGTTGAGAGATAGAGTGCTCAATGAGCTTCATGAGGGTCATCTGGGAGGGGTAAAAATGAAGAGCCTAGCCAGGGCATTTGTGTGGTGGCCGGGAATCGATAAAGAAATTGAGGATATGACCAAGAGATGCACAGGATGCCAGAAGGTTCAAAACGCTCCACCACAGGCCCCGTTACATCCATGGGAGTGGCCCTCATCTCCATGGCAACGAGTACACATTGATTTTGCTGGTCCATTTATGGACTCAATGTTTCTAATCGCTGTGGACGCCCATTCGAAATGACCAGTGGTCATTAAAATGTCCTCCACCACCACAGAGAAAACTATTGCAGTCCTAAGGACCATCTTCGCCAGGAATGGGTTGCCAGAACAGATTTGCTCCAACAATGGGCCACAGTTTGTGTCTGAGGATTTCCGGAGGTTCCTGAAGAATAATGGGGTGAAACATAACACATCTGCCCCATATCATCCAGCCACAAATGGATTGGCTGAGAGGTTTGTTCAGACCTTTAAAAAGGCCATAAATGCAATGAATAATGATGACATACCACTACAACACAAGCTGGATAGTTTCTTGTTTGCTTACCGGAATGCGACACATGCAGTAACCAACCAAGCTCCAGCCGTACTGTTCTTCAACCGAAGGCTAAGATGTCGCCTGGATTTGCTCAAACCAAATATAAGACGAGATGTTGAGGATAAGCAATTCCAGCACATAAATGAGAAGCCAACCCGGAGCTTCAAGGTAGGGCAACCAGTCTTGGCCCGCGACTACCGAACAGAAAAATGGCAGCCAGGAACGATATGCACACAGCAGGGACCACTAATGTACACAGTGGACGTTGGAGAGAGCATTGTGAGGCGCCATGCTGACCAGATTCTAGAGTCACAGGAACAAGCCAAACCCGTGCCACGAGAAGGTGCACCTGGTAATCAACCTGAAGTACAGATTGCGTCTACCTCAGAAGCAGTGGTATTGGAAGCTGACGAACCAACCAGTGACCATGAACCAGAATCAGCTTCGCCGCAAGAACAGGATACTCGAGAAAGGCGCTATCCAGTCAGGATCAGAAAGCCTCCTCAAAGACTGAACTTATAAATGCTTATTTCAGTTGATGTATATAATATCCAGAAAGTTGTAATTAGTTATTATTTAGTTGTTAAATGAATGTTATGTACTGTTTATCTAAAAGGGGAGGAATTGTTGTGTATGTACCTTTAAGGGAAGAACTGGTTTTAGACTGCAGTACCAGCAGTGACCACCCATGTATAAAAGGCCCTAGCAAACTTCTGCATTTCAGTCTGACGTTGCCCTCCTGTTCAGTAAAGTACCTGTTAAACTGTTCTCCCGAAGTCCGTGTATTATTGAGGCACGGACTTTACACTACCCACATACTGAAAACGAGAGAAACAAGAGCTAATGCTTTCTCCAGATCCAGACCACTTATCAAATCAAAAACGGCCTCCAGTCCTGCCGCAGTCGCCATTTTGTAGGGGGGCATCTTTTAACTGATTTAAGGTAATTTACCTGGTCTTGCAGCCTTTGCCTGCACTCTGACCAATTCCAACCTTTTACCTGGTTTACGGTAATTCACCTGGTCAGGCAGCCTGCTGCTACACTGTAAACCAATATCCAATAAACCAATCTTCAAACAGCGGTTTTGAATCGCTACCCCACCTTCCAGTTCTGACTGAAGGACTTATAATTAATGATATTAAAATGGACAAATGGTCTGGATGAGAGAAAAATCAAGCTTTATTAACTAAAAGAAACTATACCACACGAACACGTAATTAGAGTAAAATTGCTTAAATGGAGGAAGGCAGATGGCAAAAACAAGGGGTAAGTGGCTACAATGTTGATTTAACAATCTTAGCAATACCCCCTTAATTACCACCCTGAACTCCTTACTAGGTTGCCTTGCTGAGGAGTCAGAAACCTGCTCACCTGGGGTCCAGCGAAGTAAGAGCTAAGAGAGAGAGATAGCTTCTCAGGAGCTATCTTTATACCTGGAAAAGTCTGTCTGCAAAATTTGCGCCCAAAGTTCCAATGCACAAGAGAAACGCTGTGATTGGTTGATTCAAAGTGGTTGGAATGGGTTAATGTGTCTGCACTGTGGGGCCGAAATGTTCCCACCCACATCCGGAGCTCACCTGGGCTAAAACAAAAGGGAATCCAACTGCCCTATTGTCCAGAATGATGTGTGCTTCAAAAACCCATTCAATTCCTAAACTGTTGCATACCAAAATCCGTTCCATGGCTTCAGTATCTCATTGTCTGTGAGTACTTTGAATAGCTGAATTGCTGTGTAAACAGAAGCAGTTTCAATCGATTGTCCTGTGGTTAGTCTCAAGTGGGCTCATCTCTTATGTCAATAAACAACATCGATTGCTTAGAAGGGAACCTCCCTTTGATTGGCAGGTCTCTGACAGCCACTGTAGATCCTCCCACACAGACATACTCCAAGCTGCTTCTTTGTCCTTTTGCCATGCTTTCTCTGCCATGTTTTTACTGATGGCCATTTTAAAACCTCTTTGAAATATACAGTTCGAAATTCAGAGGTACCATTTTAATAAAAATGTAATGTCTTAGATTCTGATGTTGCCCAAGTGCTGCCCTGTCCAATGCAGCTTTTCACGATTCTGGGTATGTTTTTTAAAAAAAACACTGTCCTACCCAGAGGCAACTCAAAACATATAATTCTTCATCCACGATGTGGAACAGTATTTTCAATCTTCAGGGGAAAATAGGGGAATTTTGCGAACCCCTACACCGGGGAACATAGGGTCTGATGAGAGGGTGGAACTGAAAGAAATCAGTATTTGTAGGGAAATGGTGTTAGGGAAATTGATGGGTCTGAAGGCCGATAAATCCCCAGGGCCTGATAATCTACATCCTAGGGTACTTAAGGAAGTGGCCCTAGAAATAGTAGATGCATTGCTGATCATCTTCCAACATTCGATGGAATCTGGAACAGTACCCATGGATTGGAGGGTAGCTAATGTTACCCCACTATTCAAAAAAGGTGGTAGAGAGAAAATGGGGAATTACAGACCGGTAAGCTTGACATCGGTAGTGGGGAAAATGCTAGAGTCCATTATCAAAGATGTAATAGCAGAGCACTTGGAAAACAGTGACAGGATCAGACAAAGTCAACATGGATTCACAAAAGGCAAATCGTGCTTGACTAATCTACTGGAATTTTTGAGGATGTAACTGGTAAAATAGATAAGGGAGAACCAGTGGATGTGGTGTATTTGGACTTTCAGAAGGCCTTCGATAAGGTCCCACATAAGAGATTAGCATGTAAAGTTAAGGCACTTGGGATTGGGGGCAAGGTATTGAATTGGATAGAGAACTGGTTGGCAGACAGAAAGCAAAGAGTTGGAATAAATGGGTCTTTTTCCGAATGGCAGGCAGCGACTAGTGGGGTACCGCAGGGATCGGTCCTTGGACACCAGCTATTCACAATATATATAAATGATCTGGACAAGGGAACTAGATGTAATATCTCCAAATTTGCAGACGACACAAAGCTGGGTGGATGTGTGTGCTGTGAGGAGGATGTCAAGAAACTCCAGGATGATTTGGGCATGTTGAGTGATTGGGCAGAAACATGGCAGATGCAATATAACGTGGATAAATGTGAGGTTATCCACTTTGGTGGCAAAAACAGGAAGGCAGATTATTATCTAAATGGCAATAGATTGGGAGAAGGGGAAATGCAACGAGACCTGGGTGTCCTTGTGCACCAGTCGCTGAAGGTAAGCATGCAGGTGCAGCAGGCGGTTAAGAAGGCAAATGGTATGTTGGCCTTCGTAGCGAGAGGGTTTGAGTACAGGAACAAGGATGTCTTGCTGCAGTTGTACAGGGCCTTGGTGAGACCACATCTTGAGTATTGTGTGCAGTTTTGGTCGCCTTATCTGAGGAAGGATGTTCTTGCCATGGAAGGAGTTCAGCGAAGATTCACCAGGCTGATACCTGGGATGGCAGGAATGACATATGAGGAGAGATTGGGTCGATTGGGCTTGTACTCGCTGGAGTTTAGAAGAATGTGAGGTGATCTCCTTGAAACTTATAAAATTCTGACAGGAATGGACAGATTAGATGCAGGAAGGATGTTCCCGATGGTCGCGGAGTCCAGAACCAGGGGTCACAGTCTAAGGATAAGGGGTAAGCCATTTAGGAAAGAAATTAGGAGGAATTTCTTCACCCAGAGAGTGGTGAACCTGTGGAACTCCCTACCACAGAAGGCGGTGGAGGCCAGTTCATTAAATATATTCAAGAAGGAGTTGGATATATTTCTTAAGGCTAAAGGCATCAATGGGTATGGGGAGAAAGCAGGGCCCGGGTACTGAATTTGGATGATCAGCCATGTTCGCATTGAATGGCGGAGCAGGCTCGAGGGGCCGAATGGCCTACCCTTGCTCCAATCTTCTATGTTTCTATGAATTACAAGCCCACAATCAAGAGAAATTACAACTAGTAGAGTAACACAGAAACAGGCATGAGTATTTTCGGTGTCAAGTCACCGAAGCAAAAGGGAATGAGCTAATACTGAAAGACGAGAACGCTCACCTAACCAGACAGTTAAGGGAATAGGAGGAGCAGTACAGAAATGTGAAGGCAGCATATAAAGTAGCAAGCACTAGGGATTTTGTAGCGGGAGATCACGGCCCCTGTCAAAAGCAGATAGACAGTTTAAAACTTGCTCTGCCCAGGGCAAAACGCATGGTATGCCTGGTAAGCCCGGGTGCGGCCCGGGTAGACCTGGAAGTAGAAGTAGGAACTGTGCAGACGTCACCTGTGGCGCCGGGGAGCAATTCGGTTGGGCAGCAGGAGGGACAAACAATCTGTAGGGAAGACAGGGAGGCATGCACACCACCACCACCTATGGCGCTGGGTTTTGACTCGGTTTGGCAGCAGGCAGAAGTAGGCAAACAAATGCAGGAAAGGTTGGAGCCAGGGCCGATGTGCCCGGCTCGACAGAAAAAGTTTCGCCCACCTGGGGTAGGTGGGGGCCAGGGGCCCCTTGAAAGACAGTTTGTGATTCCCCATGGGACCCAACAGCTTAGGGCTATGATAAGCCACTTGAGTAAGCTCACCAACTAAGGAGAACCCCAAAATCGTGAACCTCTACAATCTGTCAAGAAAGTCATTTGGTGAGCATTTCCTGGTCATAGAAACATAGAAACATAGAAGGTAGGTGCAGGAGTAGGCCATTCGGCCCTTCGAGCCTGCTCCGCCATTCAATGAGATCATGGCTGATCATCCAAATTCAGTACCCTGTCCCTGCCTTCTCCCCATATCACTTGATCCATTTAGCCTTAAGAAATATATCCAACTCTTTCTTGAATATACTAAATGAACTGGCCTCCACCGACCTCTGTGGCAGAGAATTCCACAGGTTCACCACTCTCTGGGTGAAGAAATTCCTCCACATCTCAGTCCTAAATGGCTTACCCCTTATCCTTAGACTATGACCCCTGGTTCTGGACTCCCCGGCCATCAGAAACATCCTTCCTGCATCTAGTCTGTCCAGGCCTGACAGAATTTTATAGGTTTCGATGAGATCCCCTCTCAATCTTCTAAACTCTATTGAGTATAAGCCCAATCGACACAATCTCTCCTCATACGTCATTCCTGCCATCCCAGGTATCAGCCTGGTGAATCTTCGCTGCACTCCCTCCATGGCAAGAACGTCCTTCCTCAGGTAAGGCGACCAAAACTGCACACAATACTCAAGGTGTGGTCTCACCAAGGCCCTGTACAACTGCAGCAAGACATCCTTGTTCTTGTACTCGAACCCTCTTGCTACGAAGGCCAACACACCATTTGCCTTCTTAACCGCCTGCTGCACCTGCATGCTTACCTTCAGCGACTGGTGCACCATAACACCCAGGTCTTTTTGTACTTCCTCTTCTCCCAATCCATTGCCATTCAAATAATAATCTGCCTTCCTGTTTTTGCCACCAAAGTGGATAACCTCACATTTATCCACATTATAGTGCATTTGCCATGCTTCTGCCCAATCACCCAACCTGTCCAAATCGTACTGCAGTTTCACGACATCCTCCTCACAGCATACCCTCCCACCCAGCTTTGTGTCGTCTGCAAATTTGGAGATATTACATCCAATTCCCTCGTCCAGATCATTAATATATATTGTGAACAGCTGGGGTCCTAGGACCGATCCTTGCGGTACCCCACTAGTCACTGCCTGCCACTCGGAAAACGACCCGTTTATTCCAACCCTTTGCTTTCTGTCCGCCAACTAGTTCTCTATCCAAGTCAGTACATTGCCGCCAATTCCATGTGCCATAATTTTGCACGCTAATCTCTTATGCGGGACCTTATCGAAAGCCTTCTGAAAGTCCAAATACACCACATCCACTGGTTCTCCCTTATCTATTTTACCAGCTACATCCTCAAAAAATTCCAGTAGATTAGTCAAGCATGATTTACCTTTTGTAAATCCATGTTGACTTTGTCCGATCCAGTCACTGCTTTCCAAGTGCTCTGCTATTACATCTTTTATAATGGACTCTAGCATTTTCCCCACTACCGATGTCAAGCTTACCGGTCTATAATTCCCCGCCTTTTCTCTACCACCTTTTTTGAATAGTGGGGTAACATTAGCTCCTCGCCAATTCAAGGGTACCGTTCCAGAGTCTATCGAGTTCTGGAAGATGACCAGCAATGCATCTACTATTTCTAGGGCCACTTCCTTAAGTACCCTGGGATGTAGATTATCAGGCCCTGGGGATTTATCGGCCTTCAGTCCCATCAATTTTCCTAACACCATTTCCCTACAAATACTGATTTCTTTCAGTTTCACCCTTTCATCAGACCCTATGTTCCCCGGCATCTCTGGGAGGTTATTTGTGTCCTCCTTTGTGAAGACAGAACCAAAATATGTATTTAGCTGGTCTGCCATTTCTTTGTTCCCCATTATAAATTCCCCCGATTATGACTGCAAGGGACCTACGCTTGACTTCACCAATCTTTTTCTCTTCACATATCTATAAAAGCTGCTACAGTCAGTTGTTATGTTCCCTGCAAGCTTACTCTCATATTCTATTTTCCCTTTCTTAATTAATCCCTTTGTCCTCCTTTGTTGAATCCTAAACTGCTCCCAATCCTCAGGATTATTGCTTTTTCTGGCCAATTTATATGCGCTCTCCTTGGATCTTATGCTATCCCTAATTTCCCTTGCTAGCCACGGTTGGGTCACCTTTTTTGTTTTATTTTTATGCCAAACTGGGATGAACAAATTCTGTACTTCATCCATTCGGTCTTTGAATGTTTGCCATTGCCTATCCACCGTCAACCCTTTGAGTGCCATTCCCCAATCAATCCTACCCAACTCGCTCCTCAGACCATCGTAGTTTACTTTGTTTAAATTGAGGACCCTAGACTCCGAGTCAACTACTTCATTCTCCATCTTAATGAAGAATTCGATCATATTATGATCGCTCCGACCCAAGGGGCCTCGTACAACAAGATTGCTAATTAATCCTTTCTCGTTACATAACACCCAGTTTAAGATGGCCTGATCTCTGGTTGGTTCCTCGACATATTGGTCCAGGAAACCATCCCGTAAACACTCCAGGAATTCCTCCTCCACAGTATTGTTACTAATTTGGTTGGCCCAATCTATATGTAGATTAAAGTCACCCATGATGACTGCTGTGCCCTTATTGCACGCTTCTTTAATTTCCCTTTTAATGCCATCCCCAACCTCCGCCTTACTGTTTGGAGGTCTATATACCACCCCCACTAACGTTTTTTTCCCCTTAGTATTTCTCAATTCTACCCATACAGATTCCACCTCATCAGAGCTAATATCCTTCATTACAATTGTGTTAATCCCTTCTTTAACCAGTAATGCTACCCCACCTCCCTTTCCTTTTTGCCTATCTTTCCTGAATATCGAATACTCCTGGATGTTGAGTTCCCAGCCCTGGCATTCCTTGAGCCACGTTTCTGTAATCCCAACCAAATCGTATTTGTTTACTTCTATTTGCGCAGCCAATTCATCCACCTTATTACAAATGCTCCTGATATTAAGACACAAAGCCTTCAGGCTTGTTTTTTAACGCTCTTAGACCTATTAGAATTATTATTTACTGTGGCCATGTTTGATTTAAACCGTTGATTTCTCTGACTGCCACTTTTGTTTTTCTCCTTCCTATCTTTTGCTTTTATCCTTGTTTCCCTTTCCTCTGTCTCCCTGCTCAGGTTCCCAACCCCCTGCCATTTTAGTTTAAACCCTCCCCCACAGCACTAGCAAACACTCCCCCTAGGACATTGGTTCCAGCCCTGCCCAGGTGCAAACCATCCGGTTTGAACTGGTCCCACCTCCCACAGAACCGGTTCCAATGTCCCAGGAACTTGAATCCCTCCCTCGGCACCATTCCTCTAGCCACGTATTCATCTGAAGTATCCTTCTATTTCTACTCTGACTAGCACGTGGCACTGGTAGCAATCCTGAGATTACTACCTTTGAGGTCCTGTTTATTAATTTATCTCCTAACTCCCTATATTCTGCTTTTAGGACCTCATCCCACTTTTTACCGATATCGTTGGTGCCTATATGCACCACGACAACTGGCTGTTCACCCTCCCCTTCCAAGATGTTCTGCAGCTGCTTGGAGACGTCCTTGACCCTTGCACCAGGGAGGCAATACACCATCCTGGAGTCTCATTTGCGGCCGCAGAAACACCTATCTATTCCCCTTACAATAGAATCCCCTATTACTATAGCTCTACCCCTCTTTTTCCTCCCATTCTGTGTAGCAGAGCCACCCCTGGTGCCAGGAAGAACCCCAGCCTGTCCAGTCTCTCTTCATAGCTGAAGCGCTCCGGCCCAGGTAACATCCTGGTGAATCTCCTCTGCGCCCTCTCCAATACAATCACATCCTTGCTATAGTGTGGCGACCAGAACTGCACACAGTATTCCAGCTGTGGCCTAACTGGCGTTTTGTGCAGCTCCATCATAACCTCCCTGCTCTTATATTCTATGCCTCAGCTAATGAAGGCAAGTATCCCATATGCCTTTTTAACCACCTTATTTGCCTGTCCTGCTGCCTTCAGGGATCTAAGTACATGCACACCAAGGTCCCTCTGATCCTCTGTCCATCCTAGGATCCTACCATTCATTGTGTATTCCCTTGCCTTGTTAGTCCTCCCAAAATGCATCACCTCACACTTTTCAGGGTTAAATTCCATTTGCCACTGTTCTGCCAATCTGACCAACCCGTCTATATCATCCTGTAGCCTGAGGCTTCCTTCCTCGCTATTTACCACTCCTCCAATTTTCGTGTCATCTGCGAACTTACTGATCATACCTCCTACATTCATATCTAAATTATGAATGTACACTACAAACAGCAAAGGACCCAGCACTAATCCCTACGGTACACCACTGGACACAGGCTTCCAGTCACAAAAACAACCTTTGACCATCACCCTCTGCCTCCTGCTACTAAGCCAATTTTGGATCCAATGTGCCAAATTGCCCTGGATCCCAAGGGCTCTTACCTTCTTGACCAGTCTCCCATGCGGGACTTTATCAAAAGCCTTACTGAAGTCCATGTAGACTACATCAACTGCACTACCCTCATCCACACACCTAGTCACCCGCTCGAAAAATTCAATCAAATTGGTTAGACATGATCTCCCCCTGACAAAGCCATGCTGGCTATCCTTGATTAATCCTTGCCTCTCCAAGTGGAGACTAATTCTGTCCCTCAGAATTTTTTCCAATAATTTCCCTACCACTGATGTTAGGCTCACTGGCCTGTAATTCCCTGGTTTATTTATCCCTGTGGTAAACCACTGTTTGTATTCCTGTTTGTCCTGTTTGTATTCCACTGTGTACATGCCTGGACATGCCTCGGCTGACTCCTCCCACAGGTCCTAGTATAAAGGTGACTGCTCCCCAGCCCTTGGTATCCTGGACCGGTCGACCACTCGAGGCAGACCTCCATTCTGTTGTTAATAAAAGCCTTTGGTTACTCTTCTAACTCTCAGTCTTTTATGAGTAATTGATAGCGCATCAATTTTATTAACAACATTTTTATAATGGAGAAGATCCTCACACCAGCATGCCTGGACTTAGATCATCGGGAGGCGGACTCATCCACCAAGTTTACTCACTGGCTTAAGTGTTTCGAAAAATTCCTGACCGCCTCCGAAGCAATCAAATCGGATGAGGACAAACTGGATATCCTGACCTCCAAAGTGAACCACCGAGTGTACTCGGTCATCCAAGACGCGACCTCGTACGCGGATGCTATCAAGCTCCTCAAGGACCAGTACACGCGCCCAGTGAACGAAGTGTACGCCAGGCACCTCCTGGGGAGTCGTAAACAACAACCTGGGGAATCGACCGTGGAATACCTTCAGGCACTGTCTGTGCTTGGCCGGGCCTGTGGTTGTAAGGATGTAAAGGCCGCCGTGTACACAGAGGAACTTATCCGGGACGCTTTTGTAGCGGGCCACAGATCCAATTACACACGACAGCGACTGTTGGAGCAGAGTAACCTCGACCTCAACAAGGCCTCTGAACTCGCACTATCATTGGATGCAGCCTACCAGGGCATGGATGCCTACTCCTCTGCACCGTGGACGCCGCGGGGAATGACAGCCTGGGACACGGTAGGACCGCCTCATAGCGCCGTGCCACCCCAGCCACACCCCAACAACGGCCCAACTACCGCAGCAGTGTCCCAAGGCCAGACAGCAGTGCCCCAAGGCCAGAAATGCTACTTCTGTGGCCAGACAAAACACCCCAGAGCGCGCTGTCCGGCGAAAAACGCGATCTGCTCGGGCTGCGGGAAGAAGGGACACTACGCTAGCGTCTGCAGGGCCAAAGCCACCCCGAACCCCAGCAGCGCCGCGTGTGGGCCATGCGGGCCGCCATTTTGGACCTCCCCGGCCGCGTGCGAATCACCGGAACAGCAGCCATTTTGGACGCCTCCAGCCACATGGGGATCATGGACGCCGCCATCTTGGACGACAGCCGGGACGCAGCAGGCCCCCGACACCGCCTCATCTGATACCCGCAGCGACACACCGACCCCTACGCTGGCATCCGTTACACTGGACCAAGCGAGACCGCACCAACTGGCCAGTTCCACAATAGACATTAAGGTAAATGGTCACGATACAATCTGCCTTTTTGACTCTGGGAGCACGGAGAGCTTCATCCACCCCGACACGGTGCGGCGTTGCTCCCTCCCAGTCCTGCCTGCGCAACAGCGGATTTCTATGGCCTCCGAGTCCCAGTCGGCGGACATCGGCGGCTACTGCGTGGTGACACTCGTAGTAGACGGGACCGTGTACGATCATTTTAAACTTCTGGTCCTGCCTGACCTCTGCGCTGCCGTCCTGCTGGGGTTAGATTTTCAGTGCCACCTTAAAAGTGTTACGATGGCGTACGGTGGACCCCTACCCCCACTCACAGTCCGCAGCCAGCAGCTTCCAAATTGCCCGCCGCGCACCAGGTGCAACCTCTCCACACTCAGAGTCACCCCCCCACCACTGTTTGCTAACCTCACCCCCGACTGTAAGCCCATCGCCACAAAGAGCAGGCGATACAGTGCCGGGGACAGGGTTTTCATTAAAACCGAAGTGGAGCGGCTCCTGAAAGAAGGGATTATTGAGGGCAGCACCAGCCCCTGGTGAGCCCAGGTTGTGGTCGTTAAGACCAGCGAGAAGCAGCGCCTGGTCATCGACTACAGCCAGACAATAAATCGCTACACCCTGCTGGACGCCTACCCACTCCCCCGTATAGCTGATATGGTCAACCAGATCACGCAGTACCGCGTCTTCTCGACCATTGACCTGAAATCAGCGTACCACCAGCTCCCCATCCGCCCTGAGGACCGCCAGTACACTTCCTTTGAGGCAAACGGCCACCTCTATCACTTCCTTAGGGTTCCCTTTGGCGTCACCAACGGGGTCTCCATCTTCCAAAGGGAGATGGACCGGATGGTAGATCAAAATGCGTTGCAGGCCACTTTCCCATATCTGGACAATGTGACCATCTGCGGCCGTGACTTGCAGGACCATGACGCAAACCTCGAAAAATTCCTCCGCACCGCCCAACTCCTAAACCTGACATATAACAAGGAGAAGTGCATATTCCGCACAAACCGCCTCGCCATCCTTGGCTGTGTTGTGGAACACGGAGTCATCGGCCCCGACCCCGACCGGATGCGTCCCCTTATGGAACTTCCACTGCCCCACTGCCTCAAGGCCCTGAAGAGGTGCCTAGGGTTTTTCTCCTATTACGCCCAGTGGGTCCCCTACTATGCGGACAAGGCCCGTCCGCTGATCAAGTCCACCTCTTTTCCCTTGACGGCAGAGGCCCGCTTAGCCTTCCACCGTATCAAGGAGGACATTGCCAAAGCCACCATGCATGCAGTGGACGAATCCATCCCCTTCCAGGTGGAAAGCGACGCGTCCGACTTTGCCCTGGCCGCTACCCTCAATCAGGCGGGGAGACCCGTGGCCTTCTTTTCACGAACCCTCCAAGGCCCGGAGACCAGACACTCCGCTGTTGAGAAGGAGGCCCAGGCGATTGTGGAGGCTGTGCGTCATTGGAGGCACTACCTGGCCGGAAAACGATTTACCCTGCTCACTGACCAGCGTTCAGTTGCTTTTATGTTTAACAACAAGCAGAGGGGCAAAATCAAAAATGACAAGATCTTGAGGTGGAGAATCGAACTTTCCACCTACAACTACGAGATCTTGTACCGGCCCGGGAAGCTAAATGAACCCCCGGATGCGCTATCGCGTGGCACCTGCGCCAGCGCGCAGATCGATAGACTACGGGTCCTCCACAATGACCTCTGCCACCCGGGGGTCACCAGGTTCTTCCACCTCATCAAGGCCCGCAACCTGCCTTACTCTATTGAGGAGGTCAGGACCATGACCAGGAACTGCCAAGTCTGCGCTGAGTGCAAACCACACTTTTATAGACCAGACAGGGCCCACCTGATAAAAGCCACTCCCCCCTTCGAGCGCCTGAGCGTTGATTTTAAAGGGCCTCTCCCCTCCTCCGACCGCAATGTGTACTTCCTCAATATTATTGATGAGTACTCCCGTTTCCCGTTCGCCTTCCCCTGCCCGGACATGACCAGTGCCACGGTCATTAAATGTCTGAACGACCTCTTCACCCTGTTCGGCTTCCCCAGCTATATCCATAGCGACCGGGGCTCATCGTTTATGAGCGACGAACTCCGTCAGTACCTGCTAACGAGGGGTATTGCCACAAGCAGGACCACCAGTTACAACCCCCGGGGGAACGGACAGGTGGAAAGAGAAAATGCGACAGTTTGGAAGGCCGTCCTGCTAGCCTTAAAGTCTAGGGGCCTTCCAACCTCCCGCTGGCAGGATGTGCTCCCCGATGCGCTCCACTCTATTCGGTCACTGCTCTGCACTGCCACTAACGCCACCCCTCATGAGAAAATGTTCGTCTTCCCAAGGAAGTCCACATCAGGGACATCGCTACCGCCATGGCTGACGTCCCCAGGGCCGGTCCTACTGAGAAGACACGTGAGGACCCATAAAACGGACCCCCTGGTCGAGAGGGTCGACCTCCTCCACGCCAACCCCCAGTATGCTTACATCGCATAGCCGGACGGGCGGGAGGACACAGTCTCCATAAGAGACCTTGCACCCTCGGGGACCACAGTAACCCACTACCCACTACCACCCCCCCCCACGATCCGATATCCAGCCCCAGCAGACGGCAGGCCTGGGCCCCGCGACCCGCTCGACATCTACGAGGACGACACGCCTGTGCCACAGCCTACGCTGGACTCGACGCCGGAAGCTTCACTACCCCTGCCGTCGCCACGCCGATCACAGCGGCAGACAAGACCTCCGGAGAGACTCCAATACACTAACTTTTAATACACTTCACCCCGCTGGACTCAATTTTAAACAAGGGGTGAATGTGGTAAACCACTGTTTGTATTCCTGTTTGTCCTGTTTGTATTCCACTGTGTACATGCCTGGACATGCCTCGGCTGACTCCTCCCACAGGTCCTAGTATAAAGGTGACTGCTCCCCAGCCCTTGGTATCCTGGACCGGTCGACCACTCGAGGCAGACCTCCATTCTGTTGTTAATAAAAGCCTTTGGTTACTCTTCTAACTCTCAGTCTTTTATGAGTAATTGATAGCGCATCAATCCCTACTACCCTTCTTGAATAATGGTACTATGTTAGCTGTCCTCCAGTTGTCTGGCACCTCCCCTGTGTCCAGAGAGGTTCTGAAAATTTGTGTCAGAGCCCCTGCAATCTCCTCCCTTGCCTCACACAGCAGCCTGGAATACATCTTGTCTGGGCCTGGGGATTTACCCACTTTTAAGCCCACTAAAGCCACTAGTACCTCCTCCCTCTCAACACTAATTTGTTCAAATATATCACAATACCCCTGTCTGATTTCTATGCCTATATCGCCCTTCTCCATAGTGAACACAGATGCAAAATATTCATCTAAAACCTCACCCAACTCTTCCGGCTCGACACACAAATCGCCACTTTGGTCCCTAATGGGCCCTACTCTTTCCCTGGTTATCCTCTTGCCCTTAATCTATATATATAAACGGATACTTCTTTCTGTCTGTCTGTCTATCTGTCTGTCCTTCTGTCTGTCCTCACGTGTGCATCTGTCCGGCTATGCGCTCGAAAGTTATAGAGCGTACCTACGCGTGCATTACGTCGAAAGAAAGCTTACCTTTCCGAAACGGTGGTAAGCATATTTACGTTTCGGCCGGTCGAAAATCGCGCCCGCAGTATCCGAAAAACGTTCAAAATTCCGCTCATTAGCATCTCATTATCCACTCATTAGCGACAGAGTGACCTCGAGGTTGACCAATCGTACGCCGGGTTCCTGGCGCGTGCGGCCGGGCCCTCCTACGGTCGAGTGACGGGACGATTGACCAATCCTACGCTTTGGTGACCTGACGGTCGACCAATCGGTGCACGTGTGGGTGGGCCTTATCGTTCTGAACCGAGGTGAGTCGCCGCCATCTTGATTCCAAACTTTTCCTTTCTTTTTCCCGCTTTCTGCGTCTTTCAAAAAAACGTTGCTTTTAAAACACATAGGCCTAAAAATTCAGTAAGGCGCTGCAAGCTTTGTGCCCACTTACCGCCTAAAGAGGGCTTCTGCGCCAGTATAGGAGGTTGCGTTGATATTGAGATCGACGGTAATGGCGGCGGTAGCCGGTAGCGCTGCGCTGGCACCGATGACGTCATCGGTGTGCGCAGTGCCCCGTTTCTGCCCCGATGCCGGCCCGACGCCCATATTCAGTTGCCGGCCCGACGCCCATATTCAGTTGCCGCCGCCTCCTCCGTGGCGGCCGCTACTAACATCCGGAGACCAGGGCCTTACTGCAGCCTTAGTGGGGCGCATAAAGGTGGAGGTGCGGCCGGCCGCTTTTTCGGTGGCCGCCTGCCCGCACCTCCTTCCCCGGCCTCCTCCACACCCCCCACGACGGCATTGCCGGCTGCTTTCCGCGAGCTCGGCACTTCTCCATGGTGCCGGGCTCATTTGCCGGCACAATCCAGTGGCGATCTCCCCGTTGCAGGCACCTCCACCTTAAGAGAAGGAGGAGGCCTGCAGTACCAGAGCCTGCCACACCGCATCGGGTGGCGCAGCGGCATTTTGAGCGCTGATATTCAGTTTCAGCGCCCCAAGCGGGGGCGGGCACACCCTGGAATAGCGCCCGGTTCCGACTTGGGGTGCAAAAAGTGACTATTTGACGGTCGCACATGGCTCCGCGCCCAGCGCTAACTTTTGGCCGTTAGCCAGCTGGCGGGGCCATAGTGAATTTCTAGGCCATATTGTTTTTTTAAAAAAAGATTTAGAAAGTAATTAACTTATCTAATCTCATTAATTTTCCTACCTTTCCCCGTTTTCCCAGGTAGGCCTCGAAGCCTCGGCCTCTCCTCCGCACCCACGCCCGAGCTAGGCACCTCCCGGCCCCAGTCAACAAGCGGCCCCCGATCGCCGCCATCTTTGTGAAGGCTGGAGGGGTGGGCCTCAGCCGAGCGCCGCTCCCTTAGTAAAGGGTGCGTACGCAGCAGGAGCAGCTGAGACGCGGCGTCTCTCTCTGTTCCCCGCTCGGCGCTGGGGGGGCTCTCGGGAGTGCTGATCTCGGGAGTGCTGATCTCGGGCGGGGCTTGGAGAGTGGGAAGGGTTACCCCGGCAACCGGGCCCGCCGGCCGTCTCTCTCAGCCGTAATCGGCGCTCTTCAAGCCAGCTCGGGAGGGCGGGGCCATGTCAGTGCGTGGGGCGGCACGGAGCTCCGTGGAGCCATCGCCGGCGCTGGGCTCAGGTGCTTTGTGGCCTGTGGCCTGCGGCCGAACAGCAGCTGCGGACCTCGAGCGGACCGGGGTGCTGGACTCGGCTGGGCCATGTCTTTGCGGGTGTTCGCCTTGGCCAACGGCATCAGGGTGACGTCTGAGGGAACGTGTTCATCCAGGTGCCGAGGCCCGGGCCCCGGGGTGGAAAGAGGGATTGGAGCGGGGGATGAGGGCTCGGGCAGGGGAGAGGGCTCGGGCA